>NW_027113306.1:0-5926 GCF_000696795.3 Halyomorpha halys | reverse complement strand
TATAAATTTGATGTTATTGTATTACATTTAATATACTATAATATTTGATGAGGATTAACATGTTATGAAATGATCAGGAGGTAATGAAGTGATAATTGGTGTATTAACTTGTAGCTACTATATCTGCAACATCTGGTCTCCCACATGATCCACAGCCAGGCAGTATAATAGTATACACACCTGTTCGTACTCCAGTCAGCGCCCGGTTTCTATACCAAACGTTACCACAATTATTGATTCTGTGGCTAATTGTTCTGACGTTATTTTTGTTATGAGAGACAAAAAAACATAAAACGAGATGCGAAAACTTATCGTTTGAATATTATCTATAATATAAGATTTCAAAAACAAAGCCTTAAGTTTGTAAAATATCAGTAAATTAATAAACAGCGAAAGCTTCGCTAATCCTGTCATTAAAAGAAAGCATCAAATAGACGCAAACTAAACATAACCTCTGAAACAATCCTGCTTCAATGCACTATAATACAAGAAGCCTGGTTGAAAAAAATTCAGTTATTTCATCCCAATTTTTTATTACTTTAATGAAAACTATGTATAATTACTAGTCAAAATTGATGAGTCTGCCAAGTATAGGTAGGGGGAATAAAAAATGGCGGCAGTTTCAAAGCGATAAAAAAAAAAAATATTTCATTGGAAGCTCTATATCTTAAAAAGTAGGAACAACACAAGAAAACATAAGAGAACGTCATTTAAAGAAGAGCAAATTTGCTAAAATATGAGTCCAAATAGAGTTATTTACGTTAAATATTCAGACCGATAAAGAATGAGAATTTAGAAGGTATCACAACGCTGCATTAAGGGACCTACACCCTTAAATATAATTCGAGTTATAGGATTGCGGTATATAAGATGGGTGTGTAAGGTTGTAGGGCTTAGTAATGAGCGAATCCCTAAAATGTTAATAAACATTGAACGAACGGGTAAATGTTCGAGGGTTGGACCGAAACGTAGATGGGAGGACATCACTTGAAGGATGTAGAGAGCTTTTGGTGGTATCGACATCGAACCTTCGGGTTCGTTAGGCCTTCATTATTATTATTATCATAGTATTTTTATTAAAGTATTTATTTATACTCCACCTATGTATACATTAGTATTATTTCTAGACTATTTATTTAGTTTAACTATGTATTTCACAATGTTTAAGATAATTTTTTAAGTAACATGAATGATTCATTACTTTATTTTAAGTAAGTTCTTGCTAGTAATAATATAGTCAAGGGTTCGATTTGGAATAGTACCCGAATTCATGAGATGCCGAAACGATTAGGTTAGGAACTGGGTTTATTCAGGCTTCAATGATTGAGTAGCTCGTTAAATAAAGAAGTAGCGATCCAATCCTAGAAATCGAAAGCTTGCTTAGAATTATATATGGTTTAGTCTGCCGTGTAACTTCTTTCATCCATTATCATGACGTGTGTGATTTCTCTCAGTCAAAGGGATGTTGTATAACAAGTTTATTTATTTTTTTTTTTTTATGATTATTTAAGTAAATCACTTTTTTAAACTAAACTACATGTAATTTCTTTATTTTATTTTTGTCGTCCTTATTTGCAATTTATATTGAATTGTTTATTTTTCACATATGTTTTGTAAATTTCTAATAGTAATTACTTACGAGTATAGTAAAATGTAATGTAATATAATTTTAGTAAAATCAAATTATATTGTTGTTTATATTAATATAATTTCATCCACCCCCTAATTTGTCGCCTATTCTTGATATTTATTACAAAAACAGACATTATTTTCATATTTGACGCACTTTCGATTAATTTTAGTAAATATGAATGTGATTTTTCATTGATTATAGATAAATGTTTATCCTACTTTAGAATCCTCCTTCTGTAGTTACTTTTTATTAAATTGTTCGATAGTTTCGTGAATCAAACTCTGAAAAATGAAAGAGTTTAAAAAATCGTCTATGCTGTTGTATATAACTCTGGATGTACAAAGAACTGATATAAACTTTATAGTTAGTTTATAGGGTAAATTTAGTTGCAAAAAAAAAACAAAAATTACAATATGAAGGAACTTTTTTGAAAATGAAAAAAAAAAAGACCTAACTGAAGTCCTAGAAATTAAGGAAAATAACAAAAAATTATGGAAGATTATTGATTGACCGTGTGTAAAGATGAAAGGAATATGGTCCGGGTGCGGTAAAAAAAACTCAAATAGTAGAAATATACTATTTTAATGAGCCAACGTTTCGCCCCACGTTGCAGGGCTTCTTCAGGGACAATCTTCCTTTGATGATTGATGAGTCTTGATGTCTTCTTTTCGATAATGCTATGTCCAACTGAAAATGTATGTGTTAGAGAAACCATGGCTTCTAGTCACCTCTCTTCTTCCAGCTGATGGACATCCTCTCACTAGCCAATCCAAACTAAGAGTCACGGATAGATTTTTTTAAAAAAAAGTTTATTAGAAAACAAATGTTTAATCCCTCAAAGATTTTTTATCAATAATCGATTAAAGAATAATCCGTCTTCTGGTACTTTTCTTCGAGGTATCTTGCTTCTAGACTTACTTGCCTAAATAAATTACTTTAGGTCTGTTCCAAGCACAGCTTTTGACTATCCAGAAGTGTACAGATTATGCGCATTTCAAGTGTTGCCTTACAAAAGTTGTACTGCGCATGCTCAGTACAGTTCTGGATAGTCAAAAGTGTTTGTTGGAACATGCCTATATTTAAAATGAGTATGTGACATCTTTTTAGCTAAAATCGACCGACCAGAAGAGAGACTGTATTATCATGTATATCAATTTTTTTTTATTTATCCCTTCATCCTCACTAAAAAATCCCTTCAGAAAATGCTACATAAGCCCTTCATCCACTTACCCCTTCATTCATTATATATAAATTAAATTATATTTTATTTCGGTGTTTCACCTCTTCAGGTTGATTTAATTTATTATTCTAGAATCATTGCTTAAATTAAATAATCTAAATCGTTAATTACAAATTTAACGGAGAAATAAAATTTTTCATGAAAATGAGCCATATCTTAAACTCATTCCCTTTTCGGTCGAACTTTTTTTATTTTATAAATAATCTTACACACTGAGTAAATAATTTTTCCAAAAAAAATAAATCGAATATTTTTTCCTAGTTCTGGAGGGCAAACAGGATGAATAAATACCAAAACGATGTAATCAATTAAAAAGTAGTCAGATCAAAAAAACGTTCTGAATCTCCTGTCACTGTGACAAATGGTTTTTTAACTCCCCAAAGCTCCTGTATTTATTCTTCAACGTCCTTAGATTAGATAAATCCCTAGGAGATTTCAAAGTAACTGGTTACTCTGACAGCCTGTAGTCATTGTTACAAAGTTATAATTTATGAATCGGTTACATCAACTGATACTTTTTTAATTCTTCTTGTTACATATGCTGTTACTCTATTTGCGAAATTCACTATTAATTTAACTGTAAAATAATACCAGTTATATATTATTAACATTGGCGCGACAGACCGTAGAGGTCCAAGGTTTCGCGCGATGTACTAAGGAAATAAATCGCTCGTTACCTGAAGTGGTTTTTTCATAGAGTAGGTTCGTCACTCCCACACCTAAGTTTAGCCATTGGCTAACGGGCCTCACAAACGCCTGTGGGGAGGTTGTGAGTGAGTTTCGTATAGTTTTATGCTTGAAAAAGCCCGGTTGGGACCGGGACTCGAACCGACAACCTTTGGGTCGTGAGACAGGCACGCTGATAATATCAGTTAGTTATTGTTTATAATACTGAAAATTTTTTTGTATTTGAAATTATTATTTTTTTAAATGTTTTTATCATTTATAAATTTATTTATTGATTATGACAAAAGGAAAAAAGACTTAATATAATAACACAGTGCACATCGAATGCAAATAACTAATATATATATATAATTAATGTTCAGGATTTTTTCCGGGAAGAATACAGGCTGGGCTGATTTTTGTTAAAAAAAAAACAGAAAAATTATTGTTTGTTGGCTCATAGCTCAAAAAGTATACATTTTTTCATGGTGATTATATGCCAATCAATTTGTCCTTTTAAAGAATAAGAAAAAAATATATAACCGATTCTACTAAATGATTTCTTATTCTCTAAAAAAAAAGAAAAAATATATATAATCAGGATTTAACTAGGTCAAAAAACATTTTTTTTTGTTAAATTAATTTTTTCTAATTAAAAATTAGAATTTTTTTTCTTTGATATATTTATTTATAAAGGTTTTTTGTTTTATCCGGTGACCATCTTTCATAACTCCTTAGCATTTTACCCACTGTCTACGTTGATACAACCGTAGGTAAGCTGAACGTCTCCCTTTTAATCTACATTAAAATTTAGATAGATTTACATTTAATGCCCCTACAAGGTCTAAATATTTGTTTCAAGTAAGTTAGTTCAACTACAGTTACACTCTTTTTACTTCAACTATATATTCATTGATATAAAAGTTTAAAAGGTTAATGTATAAACATATACATAATATAGCAGTAGCGAAGGATTGCATGATCTGGTAATAACTAATAAAAGTATGTTGCAAAACCTAATATAACTAATAATGGCATACTTAAAAATTACTTTATGCAAAAAAAAAAAAAAAATGAACATATGAAAGCATACAAGAAACAATTTCTAATAAAACTCAAGAAACATCTATGAAAATAATTAGTAATAAATAATGTAAAATAAATACATTTTGGTTAAGGGGCAACACGTATTATTTTGTACAGTTGTAAATTACATTAAATAAATAATTTTAAAAAAAAGTGTTTCAGAAGACATTAAAACTAACTCTGACTTGAAGATAATTGAGATTATCCTAAAAACAATTTTTTTGCTATACTTAAGTAGAAGTGATTTTTGGTTTATGTATTTTATGATTATTTTGTACAATCAATAATATTTTCCTCTTATTCTACTGACAAAAGATTTCTAAAAATATTTTGTTTTTTTTTCCGCTTCTGCGCCACATTGGCAAGAACCCTCAGATACGAGTCTGATATTTTTATATCCCTAGCACAACGTTTTGCAGCTAAAGGATTTATGGAAAGATCTATATAAATAGAGTATGTATTGGCTCAATAAAAACAAATTTTGTATGAAAATTATAAATGTTAAACCACAAAAGCTTACGTAAAAACTGCATTACCAGTATAGATTTATCTGTTAATACTGAATTAACCTTATGAGCTGTTTACGACAGTATCCCTTAGATATCCGGGATATTTTCCTGAAGTTGGTAGGGAAGATATCAAGAAATATCTGTGAGTGTATATAATATCCTGACTTATCGTTACCGTTCTAAGCACGGACGTTAACGCTTTGTCTCCGTCGCGTTCTTAGCCCATATTTGTTCTGTTGTTAGCCTTAAATCTTTATAAATGTTCTTTAAGTTGATTTAGCTTAGTGGAATTGTACTGTTTATGTTTGTGTGTGATGTACAGAAATATAGTTAATAAAATCGATGGTGTTGCTTATAACGATAAACATTCACTAATGAAGTAATTGATTAAATTTTTATCAGTTTTTTTTATTGAATGTAACAGCAGCGAAAACAAAAAATTAATAAAAAATACAGCACATTTCTTAAAACTAATTTACTGAGCAGATTTGAACCGAAAATGACAGCCTTCTAGTTCCTTCCATCAATTCTTGTTAAAAGGAGATTAGATAGTTGGAAACGGCCATCAGTTCAAAACTAGGCCACCTCAAAGAGATCCAGTCCTTGGCTCGAGGAACATTATAAGCTACGCCATGATAATGAAACTTTAATAACGCCTTTTTGTTTTGTTTTTTACGACTCTCATAAAATTCGAAAAAATAATTCTTATTAATAAAATTGGGTTTAACAGAGTTAAATTTAGTATATAAAATAATAAACTTTTAGAGAAAAATATTAGAGAGAGAGGGAGAG
>NW_027113305.1:25170-25954 GCF_000696795.3 Halyomorpha halys | reverse complement strand
AATTTATCGTTTATCTAAAAAAAAATAAATATTAGTGATTCATTAAAACTAGTTTTCCTAATCTAAAGAGTTCATTTTTTTGTTTTTACATTTTCAGGTCGGATAAAGCTGAAACGTTGAAAATTAGTGATAGGATATCTAGGCTGTACACTAATGTTGTAGTTCGCGATGCAACATCCGGTTATTTCTGAAATGAATGAGTGAAGCTAGGAATGTGCCCCATTGTTGTCCTGCAGACACAATTGCTAGGAGCGGATTCGATGATTGAATGGGATTGCCACGTGCGCGGGCGCCATTTTAAGTTATATGTAACCGAAAAAAAATTAAACAACGTAAATCAAAATCCGTATTAAGCTGTTTGATTGTGCACTAATTCTCCAAACACCCCAACACCATTGATTTCAAGAAACATCGTAATACATTCAAGAAAACGTAGAACTTACCGCAATCCAAATCCCCAGTTGGATATTCTTTCCAGTTTTTTCCTCTATTATTGGATTAGCTGTCAACTCTAAGACTTTTATTTTATGCACTTTATACAAAACAAACCGAATAACTGATACCAGAGCATAATTTAAAAAAACTCTTGCCATTGCTTACAACCTATTCAGACAACTATCAAGTGTTTATTTTATATTTTCAAATTTCATAGCATCCACCAGTACATTTTTTTTTTCAATTTTAGATGTGGTTAACAATTGAAAAAACAATAAGCGAAAAAATATCGAATTTTCGTTTATTCATGAAAAATCAGGCCAATGATGAGAAAAACATGAGATAAGAT
>NW_027113305.1:19821-20657 GCF_000696795.3 Halyomorpha halys | reverse complement strand
TCTATTCTGAGTCCACTGGTGTTCCTCAAGGTAGTATCCATGGTCCCATCCTTTACATCGTCTATACAGCTGCCATCCCAACCAATCCTAACACTATCCTCACCACGTATCCCGATGATACATGTGTGCTCGCAGTTAATAATAACCCTTTAATTGTATCCCAAACTCTCCAATCATATATCACAGCCCTCGAATAATGGTGTAATTGGAGGTTTAAATAAATCCCATCAAATCACCTTTACCCTTCGTAGTAAACCTACTGACTGGCCTACAGATTCCTTTAATAATGTTGCTCTTAACCCTGTCAAACATATCCGCTACCTTAGACTACATCTGGACAAGCGATTAACCTGGAATCCTCACACAATACTGAAAAAACACGAATCTGCACGTCGATTTCGACTATTACATTACTTACTGTACAAACGGTCTAAACTTCATTACAAAAGACATCAGTCTTGATCTACATGACCGCAATAAGGGCAATTTGGACATACGAAGTTCCACTAAACCTTCGAATTCCTCTTGTATCCAATCCTTACAATCCAAGATTCTTCCTAAAATCCTCAATGCTCCTTCCTTTGTCACAAATAAAATCATACATAAAGACCTTAATGTTTCATATGTAACCGATCTAGCCCGAACCAGATATTATTCATTCCATTATAAACTCCCTAACCACCCAAACCCAATAGTTTTTAACCTTGCTTCCTCTTCCACTCCTGACAATCCTTCGAAGTGCATGAAAAGAAGATGGCCACGAGACTTGCTAATGTATAAACGTCGTGCTACCAATGGGTAGTTTCTCTACACGCCTATATCACTGCACTACGACT
>NW_027113305.1:14214-15849 GCF_000696795.3 Halyomorpha halys | reverse complement strand
AAATTGAATAATTAAACACATGAGTGTAATTAAAAAGTTAGTTGATTTAAATTTATAAGACAATTAATAATAGAAATTATACGTAGCCTGATAAAATGTTGCTACGAAACTGTTCGCCAAATTAAACTCTCTAACATTTTTTTTTATTTAAAAATTTTTATTAATTTTAAAAATAATTGGCCAATCATAAAATCGTGCAAAAGTTACATTTTCGTTAAAGAAAAGCATATAATATAAATAAACAACAGGTATTTTGAGTAATTATAGTATTAATACTCCATCTTTTATGTTTTGTTTTTTTATGCTTATTCTTAAGCTCTTTGCATGACCCAGGCTTCCCTACTGGATGTTGTGGAGGAGATACGAAGCTCTCATTCTTCAGGTGCAGTTTGTCCAACAGCTTTTTGAAGCAATTTTCGTCCTCCTCATCTTCAACTACTGATGGTGGAGTGTTATCACATTGTGAAACTCAACAGTGCTTGCATATGGAAGAGCTCTTCAGCCAGCCTTACATCAAGAGCCCCCAAACGCTATCTTGGATGTGCATAGACTACTACATCCTAGATTTATATTCAGTTTACCCATGGAAAGTCATTAATTAATTGATCCATTCTAAAAGATACAAAACATCGTATATACAAAAAACAAATTTGTGGAATTTTCTATCTAAAGTCGATATATAAATTTATAAAACATTATAAAAATATCATCTGTTGCAAAACTTAAATTTTTATTCAAAATGTTTATTAGTAATCCTTGTATGAAAGATGAAAATTTAAATTTTTAAAAAAATTGAATAATGTTCTAGAAATAAACCTTTAATTTTGAGAAGTATATATTTTAAATTTTATAAGATAACAAAAAAAAAAAATTATCAAATAAAATCTATAGAATTTAAATTCATAACTAATAAAAATGAAGAACTTCTTCTAAAAAAAAAGTAAATAAACAGAAATTTATTAAAACTTTTCATGGATAAGAAGTAAATTTTCTTGCCTTCGAAATCATCATACTTTCAGTTTTCACCCTAAAGAGGCTGCGGAAAAAATCTTTACGCCAAAAAATATTTTTTTTTAATTTTTCAGTTACATTTTTAGAGGTTATTTGTTAACTTCAAAAATTTTATCTTCTACGAACGAGTTCTTCATTACAAAAAAATTACTTGTTTTAATTCATTCATATCACTAGCTTCATACTATTAAATTCTTAATAATGAAGAACCTGTTTGTGTTTGCTGAATTTTAGTATGCTTTGTGGTTTTTTTGTTTTTGATATATTGTATTTGGCAACAGCTTTGAAAGCAATAAATAAATAAAACCATAAAATTATTGTATTGTGAAAATCATATATGTGCTGGTTTCTGGCTGCATGCTGCAATTTTTTTTTTGGGGGGGGGGATTCTTATCCTTGTTTTTTATATCATTACTGTTCTGATACATTTTATCACTCAACAATTGTTTTGTTTCACCAATACATTTGAGGAAATAAAAAATGTTTTGAGAATTTGATTTGGATACTTTTAATTTTATTTAATACAAACTTATCTTTTGTAGAGTGGTTATGTAAAATCGCCTTCTCCGTGAATGTGGAGGTACACTTTCGCGTAATTGATAAGTCAGTTCCAACAATATGCCT
>NW_027113305.1:7130-8019 GCF_000696795.3 Halyomorpha halys | reverse complement strand
AACAAATTTCACTATCTAAGATGTTCCCTAAACAACCAACAGGTACACCTCAATTCCGAGTACACATTTGTTTCTCAGTTTCGTCTTGCTCCGATGGTTGATCCATCTGTTTTAATGATTAAACAATCTAAATAAACTGTTGACAGTGACAAATTGTCGTTTATTTTTAAAAATTAATAAAATTAATAATTGGAGTAATAATTAATTAATAACAGGCACCGATACAGTTATTGGACTTTTTTAAAAATGTTTTACAAGTACTATTACAAATAAATTTTAACATAAAAGTTCAACGATAACAATTATCGAAAGTAATTTTGATAAAATGTTCCTTGAGAACTTTTATGCTAGTTCTGCTAACATAGGTTTGCATCAAAAGTATTTTATAAAAGTTCTGATAATACACGTTCCTACCAGGACAATTCAAACATAAGTTTATCACATGCTTATGCGACAAAGCCTAGATAGGAGATATGCTTGAAGGAGAAATATTTCGAAGACAGTATTGTTGAAAAAAACAAAACAATTGTTTTAATGTAATTGGGCCTGCACATAAACTTGTAACTATACATATACGTATATACTCATAAAAAAAAAAATGATAATAAAAATATCTATCCCAAACTTATAAAGTATATAACTTATAAGAAAAGGTCCTACTCAAAAATTCCTTGATAGACCTTTACACTAGTTAAGTTTATAAGTTTTAACGGTAAAATAGAAGAAAGATATTTTATTATATAACTATCTAGACAGAAGTCCTGGTAAGAACTTTATAATAAAAAAGCCCTAGCATAAACTTATACAAAAATGATAATGTTAAAACAAGAACTTATACGAAATAAAAGTCCACAGTATTTTTCAAATCCTGGTTAATTGGGATGACAGT
>NW_027113305.1:6642-7080 GCF_000696795.3 Halyomorpha halys | reverse complement strand
CTTGGGCCAACTCTGTTCTTCAGTTTATGTGTTGCTTCCCGGACTCCTATCAGAAATTGTTTCATGAGATGCGTGATCTTCCTCTTGGTCTCCTTCCCTTTACAAGGGTCTCTTTTGGCGATTCTTTCTTTATCCACCACCTTAGCGTGTGCTCCTCTTGGATGGTTTTTGGCAATTTACCTCCAATCTTTCCTTAAACTTTATTTCCATGCATATTCCCAGGTAAGGGGCCACAATTCAATAGTTCAAGAGAACAGGCGGATATTAATTTGGATGGCCATTTTTGTTTTTCTTTTTTCTAAAAAATTGAAATTATCCCCCCACATTAGTCTCTCTCATTTGTTATTCTTATTTCATTTCTTCTTGGAGGTCTCTGTCATGTGCAGCGAACAACAATCTTATGAAAGGAATATGGTCCGGGTGCGGTCAAGAAAAACT
>NW_027113305.1:0-327 GCF_000696795.3 Halyomorpha halys | reverse complement strand
GTTCTGTTTTTAGAACAACTGTTACACAAGGGGATGATTTTTTCAAGATCATGCTGGACCGTCAGATTTTCCCCACTACATGAGGCTGGGTGGACCCCAGGCGAGCTCCAAACCCACAGAGTTAACTCAAAGCTACAATAACAGAATAAATAATTATATCTGCCAAACCCGGACTCGAATCTGGATCCTTGAAGTTACTTGCGCACCTCTGTGCCACCCCGCCCTTTTTTATTAACTATATCAACATTTATGCTAAGGATGATTTAAAAAATTATTGTTTTAAATCTAAAATCATCAATTCACAACTATGACTACAAAAGCCTTATT
>NW_027113304.1:720919-738944 GCF_000696795.3 Halyomorpha halys | reverse complement strand
ACATTAATATTCAAAGGATGAAATATCGGACACGGCTGAGGAATGAAGAATTAAATGTTCAAACGTTATTTTATTAGAAGCAATCGGCCGAAAAAAAACTGTTATAAATGAAGCCAGATACAACAATAAGCAGATTTTATGAACCCGAGAAATTTTAATAGGGATCGGAAACAGAACTAGACATCAAATTGTTTCTTTCTGCCTGAATGAACCGTAGTTTCTCCAGGACGCTTGATTTGGAGCGGACAATTCCCTCGGACGAAGAAGGAATCCATAGTAAAAATGTCAAAACATAATGCAAAGATTACACTAGTCCAAGGACTCATGTCATAACTCTTGATATCTTGGATAAGAATATGAAGCACTTTTTCTGACAAAAACTGAAGCTGTTGATTGGTCTACTTAAGCGTGATGATAATTGAATAATTTAAGAGGGGTTTATGAACAACAGTTATATGTATAATCCCCCCTCCCGCTCGTAACATGGTGGATTCTATAACGTTTTTTGACATATTTATTATTTATACTTATTTATACATATTTATTTATTCGTTCATATTATTCTATCAATTCAACTTATCTATTATTATTGGTTATTTTACCACATGGGCCATATTCTCCCCATAACTATAATAATAACAAAATAGTCCAATTACGAGAATTACAAAACATTTCCTGCAAATAAAAAAACTTCGACTAGTACAAGAGTATTTTTGGCCCTTACTTTTACTTACTTGTCTTTCACTTTCTGGTCATTCAACACCCGATTCGAACCGGCGCCACAACAATTCCGAGGTTGCAATTACGCATCGCCTCCCTCAGCTACAGACGGTGTTTTCAATATAAAGTGGTGCTATCGGCATCCTGCCTCCGGTTTCGCTTTTTCTTTTATTTATTTATAATAATTTGAAGTTATGAGTACTTATTTTATACATATATACATAAATATAAATACAATAGTCAACATAAATATATAAATAGGAACAAATATTTTGGATGAAAGACAAGCATTAGTCTTCTAGTGCACCTCTTGTATGGCTCCCAGTGTATACTAGAATGGTTTTCTTTTTTATGGAGATAAGTAAGGAAGTGCATATTTCTTGATCTCTTCGATGAAGAATAATTAATTGTGTAATGTATGTGTGGAAATAAACTATTGTGTTTATATATCTACCTAAAAGATCAGAAACATATATCATACAAAGCGCAAAGGGTTACATAACATTTGTTTATCAGCACAGCTTACCTTTATCTTGGTCGATATTTTTCCACATTCAAGTGCAAGTTCATTTAGAAATACACATATCATATTTTTTTTATAAAAATGCAGTAGATAAAATTAAAAATTATTGTATTAAATATTTCACAAAGAGAGAATTTCGGGCTGAACACATTAGTATTTAATTCTCTGGGTTTTGTAAATCATTAAACTATCTAAAATATATATTATTTGCTCAAGCTGAGTTCCATTTGAAATTGAAACGATTACTGGATTAGATTTAGTTAGATTCTGCGCTTCAATATTTATTCCAACTGGAAGAGGATGGTGGACCAAACTATTTTAGTTTCAAGATTTATCCTGAGGGAACAAAGTAAACGAATAGGGACGTTTCTATGTTGTTTGTGATCTATTACTTTTTTTTTATACTGTATTATTTCTGGGTTTTTTTTCATATTATTTCATGGCGATTAAATTAGTAAAAACGCTATATTAGCAGAGAACATATACTCCCTGACGAATAAAAACATAATGATGATATAAAATACAAGGATACTTTGTTTACTTTATGACTTTATTTTATATATAATAGCAATGGATAGTAATTTTTAAAATAGTCATGACAAAAATAATTTCCATTACAATACTATTGGAAATTTGAGTTGTCTCGAACTAAAATCGTTGTTTCTGGACAAAAGCGGTAGAAAAACACTGTATAAAAAACTAAAGGAAAGAGCTTGGTTTCTTCCCCTAAGGAGGGAACAACAAATCTAGAAGTCCTCGACCTTAGACTGGAGCATTCTATAAATTAGTAGGACGCTGAGGGTTCTGTCCCAACTGGAGGGAGCAATGGATGTTATTCTTATCTCGCTCATCAGCCTTACCCTATGAATAATTCTTTCAGTTTATACAGCAACTGGTTGAAGGAAAATTGATTTGTATTAGAAAAAAAAAGATAGAAAGAGATGTAATCAACATATATAAAAAACAACAAACAACGAATTTCTGAAAGCAAATGAATACAAATCTTTTTAAAACAAAAATAAAACTAGCTTTAAAACGGTACACAAGAAACACACAAAAAAAATTGAGTGCATTACAGACATCTAATGAAGAAAAAAAATTTAAGTATTTCATTAAGTAAACAATTTAAATCAACTTAAATGTAACAATATTTTTTATTTTTTTATATTAGTGTTAAGCGGACAGCACTTATAAAATAGTATCTTAAAAACTTTAGGTTTTCCAAAGAACTTGCTGTTATGGAGACAAATGATTAAACAAATTATGAACAATATTTATCTTTACATGTGTGTGTGTGTGAAATAAGCAATATATATATATGTACAGATATTGTTGATTTTATGCATATTTTATTCCGTTCTAACACGCAAACTATATATTGTCACGTTATTGAGATAACTATGTGCCACAAACAGCTGAATATACTTAAAATATTTAACTTTAATGAATGTTAAGAAGCATATTACTGTACAGCTAGACTGGATTCCTATGTAATTTAAGTAATATCTTTTCATCATAGTACTGTATGATTCATCGAAAACAGAAATAAAAAGTGGAAATTATAAATAAATTTAACACTTTTCTTTTCTTAAATAATAAAAAAAGTTATTTTTTGGTTAAACGATACATTATTTGTTCAATTCTGGTATGAACAATATCCTATATTTATTTTATTAATTTATAATATTCAGTTTCTCGCTTAAAGCCGGCCACTCGGCCTTTCTCTTTTATATTTGCAATAATTGTGGTCGATCTTAGGATTCCTTACTGCCGTTGGTATTCATGCAACTAGTTTTATTAATGAAATTTCTCAATAAATATTTCGATAAAATTTATGGCGAATATTTCAATGTTGTGTTCTTACACAGGAATTCAAATTAAGGATAACCTCAAATTAAGAAGTTAAATTAATAATTCAAGAATAATTGAGTGGGTAAAGATGTTATTTTACAAAATATAAATTCAATGATACTTCCATTCCTATCTAAATAGAGAAATCTTAAGAATGATTTTTCTTAATTTTAACTTCTAAAAACTATCTTAATTAAAGATTTAGAAAAAGAAAGTAATTATGTTTAAAATAGTAGTTTTTTTAAGCAAAAATATACATTTTTTCTCATACTTTTACATAACACCTTCGTTCACTCTGATCTTAAATTAAAATATTGCTTTATTCCATGACAACAATATAAATTGGAAATTCCTGTCCATTTGATTGACAAATAAGTTTTTTCTAAATTTAGTATGGTAATAAATGTTTTGATGAATTTATTTTTTTTTTTAGTAATTCTTAGGCCGGAGAAAATATATCTCATAATTTTAAATTTTAAAATAGGCTTAATTTTTGAATTTAAGGCTTAATTCAACAGCCTAGTTCAAAAACGAAAAGTCGTACAAAACTGAAATTAAGAATTAATAAAATTATTCAATTAAGTACTCTTACTACAAGGGTCCTGTTTCACAATAAAATCTAATAGTATTAGTTTAAAATACAAGTATAAAAACGACGTGTTAATTACTCTAATACTTTTTTTTATTATTTTTTTCATAATAGGGAGGAATATTATTGATATTACAGGAATTAAAAAGTACTAAAGTACAAGTTACAATTGTACAAGTTAGTGTAATTGTATTAAGTTAAATCGACAAGACTGATAGTATTAGGTTGTACTTTATTATGAAACAGGGCCCAGGTTGTAGTATTTAATACCTCATTGAAATAGTCTAACGGGGCACATATGTAGAATTTGAAAAAAATCTTTCTCTCAAGTTTGTTTGTTTGTTTTTTTTAAATCAGAAGTTTTCGTTGTCAGCAATCACAAAAAATGAATAAATATCAAATATTAAAGAATTTTGTGAATAAGAAAATGCAAAAGATATCTGGCAAACTCCTCCAAAAAAAAAAAATTATAGCAACATAAAATTAAATAAATAGTTTAAAAACTGTCTACATTGGTAAAAAGAAATTTAAGGTTTTTCATCTTCTCTAGTCTGATGTTTTTCTAAACTCACAGAGATTGCAATGACATCAACACGACCCCAACTAACCGAACGAAAACTTGCCTATACACTAACTATAAATTTATTAATTAAATACTATAAAAATAGTGCAAATAAACTACAAGAAATGGCACTAAATGAACCTCGTTTAATGAGTTTTTCTATATTATGCACAAGTTCTTCTCCCTAATAAAGACAGAGAGTGTAATTAAATATTTTCTTTAATTTGCTTGGTTTTATTTAGAACGTTTATGTGTTTTTTTTTTCTTTTTAACCGAAAAATGCTGGAATAGGAACTGGGTGAATCTATGAAATAAAAGTCTGGTTTTAAAATTAGTACGGTAAAGTATTTCCACATTGAATAATAAATAATAATATATGATTAAATAATAGTATTATCTGTTCTGAACCAAGTGATAATTTATTTCAACTCAAAGTAGGGCGGTTGCTGAAACGCACACCATACAAAAATAAAAAATAAAGTTTTTTTTTAGGTTTGTTAATTATAACGCAAAAGCAATTTAATAATTAATTATAAGTATTACATGACAGTAAATGTTTATTTAAACTGCTTATTGGGCTTAAATCATTTTATTGATTCCATTATGAAATCAACCAACTACTAAAGAATATGAACAAACATTTAAATATATGTTTTAGATTTCTATTTTAATGTTTACGGTTTACTTACAAGACTGCAAAATCAGGAAACTGTTCGTCAATTCCGACTATTACAACATTTACTAGACAAACAGTATAAAATGGCATTCCATTACAAAATATCTATATGACTATTATAAGGCCTATCTGGACATACGGAATTGAGCTTTGGGACTGCACTAAACAGCCGAATTTCTCCTGAATCCAATTCTTACAGTCCAAAATCGTTCGTAAAATGATTAATTCTCCATACTTTGTCACAAATCAAGTCATCCATCAGAACCTCAATGTCCCATATGTTGCCGATTTGGCCAGGACCAGGTACCAATGCTCCCATGATAAACTTCCCAACCACCCAAATCCACTTATTTCTATCCTGGCTTCTCTTTCATTACTTAATAATCCTCCTAGGCATCTGAAAATAAGATGGCCTCCAGATCTTCTCTAGAAATGTTATTGGAATTCTACCAATGAGTAGATTCTCCACATGTTTGTACCATGTCACCTACAGCATATTTAATTGTATATATTTTTATATAGTTATGAATAACAATAAATAAATTATTTTTAAAAAAATGTTTACGGTTTAAAGATTCCTAGATCTGAAAAATATTAAAAATCCAATTCTTTCGACAGCCTATTTTTTAGCTTTAATTTTATTGCTTTTCTGTAGTCCTCGGACGTATAGATGATTGAAATATTCGCCTTTGTGCCTCGGATATTGTAAAATGGAAACGTACAGGAAGAAAATAATAAACAAACCAATTCGCACAGCCGATAGAATGAAAATTAATAAGAATTCTAGGCAGGCAGCTATAATAGATTATAGCCTTTGTTTTCAATAATCTATACTCTGATAGTTTCACAATTCTGGGTATCAAATATTGCTTTCTTCTAATAGGTTTCAATATTTCCTAATTAAATATTATCGCTTTATAATAATTTATTGATTTGGTATAATTATGGAATAAAGCACAAAAACACATTAATATATCAAAAGTACGATCGATGAAATCAATAAATATAATAATTTAATAAAAAGTTAGTAATCCTATCAGCTCAAAGTCTCAAATACACGTTAGGTGAAATCAAAAAAGTATCTGATATTAATGATTACATTAAAACATTGACCAGACTGGTGAAACTACGAATGCGTTCTCATAAGTTTATAAATAATACTCCCATTAGTTACTTTACTATACTTTTTTACAACACATCTCACGGAGACACATTAAATTCTTTGACAGTCTCTCTGCTTCCTTCAATCCAGTATTCCAGTCTATCACTCCATCCCCCTTTCCTGCGAGGTGGCAGGGGAGGAAAGGTTCCAAAAATCCTATTAACATCACCTCATAACTCCATCTTTTGATGCACCCCCTCTCCCTCCCCAACACTTCTTTTCGACTTCTGACTGTTTTTCTTATTATTTCACCGTTATATATCGTCCTTATTAATTAATGTTTTTTAGTTTTATCTTATATGCGATACAACACGAGGAAGCGCCTCACCTCCGGACTTAAAATAGCTCCTTTTTAGAATAGGTAGATATAACATTAAACATAACAGGTAACCTTAAAATACCAAAGGTAATAAAAGGTAATACCCAACACGAATTACTTTCTTTTTCACAGTAATGCACTTATTTATTCACTTTTTATTTCTGTTTTAGAGGGGTCGGAAAAAAAAAAATAGTACTGCGTTTTTTGTCATTCACCATTAGTTATTAATAAGTTAAATATTATTATTTCTAATGTTTATGCCTTTTCAACGATGTATAATATGTCTATATTCCTACTCTTATTTACAGAAATTTGTTTTTAATTAAGGAAATATATTTTCCCTTATCTCCTAAAGTTAATTATCTAATATTTTCATAGTTCCTCCATTTAGTATTCAGTGAACTGAAAAATATGAGAGTTGGACGTTCAATCCTAAGTGACCCCATTCAGCATGCCTGGAGGGCAGCTGTCATTGTTGGTCAGGGAGCCCATCGAACTTCGCCGGGAGGAACTTTCTACTAACCATCCCCACATACGACGCTCGGTCGGTATACGGTAATGAGCTAACGCGTCTATGAACCGACCGGAAACGTCTCAGAGATAAACCGAAACGTAAGTGGAAGGAATGCGTCAAGATAGATAAGGTTCATTTGGAGTTATGACGGACGAGGGGGTGTGCAGTATCAGGATCCAGCCTTTGTGTACGTTAAGCCTTCGTTATTATTATTTCATTGTTTATTTAATCGATTTTTTACACTAGTAAAAACGTGAGGTGGTAATTGGTTGCAAATAAACAAAATTAAATTATTTTAGGGGAAGTTATTTTAAAAAATCCTCATTTGCCCCTTCAGACTATTTCAATGATGATAAACTCCCAAACTTAAACCCAGTTTAATCAAAATCAGAGCCGTTTCTACAAATTGACACATTCGGTTGGTCAATTTTAACGAAATGTTGCTGTATTTTCATGTATATACTTCTGTTTTGTGAATATAAATTGACGAAATGCGTGTTAAATATTCTGTTACAAAATAAAACCAAAAATAATTGGTGTATATATAGTTGACCGTATAACTTTAAATATACGAAGATGGTTAGGGTTGCGGTCAAAAAAGAACAAATAGTTTTTAACTATTTAATGTCCGACAGTTGAAGGGCTTCATCAGGGTAAAATTTTTGAAAGTTTCTGTATCTTTTTAGACCGGATGAAACCCTGCAAAGTGGGGTGAAACGTCGGACATTAAATAGTTAAAAATTATTTGTTCTTTTTTGATCGCAACACTGACCATCTTCTTATATTTAATAATTTTTTTACCTTTCACAACTTTTTTTTTTTTAGTATGAGTGATACCTCAATTATAAGTGAAACAGAAAATGGTAGTGCTGAGTGATATGCTTTGTAGGGCCATATCCCACACAGACAGACTAATTGCATACTCCTTAATGTGGCCGCTTTGAATTTAGAACTGAATGGCTCTCCGGCTGAACTGTTCCAATCACCACCTCTCTTGTGTAATTCAATCTGGTTGATTAGTATTCGTCGAAGTGATGTGTATTAGGAATTTATTGCATTTAAAGATTTATATATGTGTGCTGTAAATTTAATAAAATTTACTATTTTACATAACGGTTATGTAGTGCTTTGCAAACGTGGAGAGGTACATCTCGGAGTAATTGAAAAGATGAATCCGAAAATATCATGTGATTTTTAACGATTTGATCATTTCAAAATTTGATTCAATATCGTAGTTTATTGTATACAAAAATATGTAAATAAACGATATATATTCAGAAAACGAAATTTAATATTTGAGTTCATATTGAATGAATAAGCCTTCAAAATTTATCAGATCCCTCCTTCTTCTCCAGCTCTTTTGCCAATCGAACCTTTAGTACCATGGATAGGAACAGCATTCGACCCTGTATCTGGATTGTTTCCATTATCTCGCTGAGTTTATCTGCAATTATGTTATAGCGTGCCAGGAGTTCCACAGCATACTGCCCGCTGGACTGTTTCAGTTTCCTTGTCTCTCGGATCATTATAAATATGTCTTCCTCTGGGGCCCACCGTCCTCCTCAGAACGCCGTCTTTAATCTTTCCTTGATGACTCTCCAAGGGGTCTCTTCGTCCGCCTGAATCTGATTTAGGATACCCCTCTTCACTCGCAGACGACCGCTGCTTTTAATGCCTCAGCCTAACTTTTCACTATTATGAGTAGATTATCGATAGACTTCGCTTCAATTCGGCTTATTAGTAGGTCACCCTCTTTTATGAAGTGGCTCAGTTCTCCTGTTTCCGCGGTAAACCGTTCGAGGTCAGAAACGGCCTTCCTCAAGTCTTGGGTAGTTGTTTCATGACAGGTACGACATGTCACAATCTCCCATGAGGAAATCATAACACAAAAAAGGCAATCCTTCCCCGCTGGACCCGCCCCGCTAAGATCCCCGGGGAGCGACGGTCCTATATCACTTTTGAAATATTAGCATAAAACAGGAAGAGGAAGCTTTAAGATTGTTAAATCAAAAAATATTTAAAAAGTGCCTGAAATTGAAAAACGGTATGAACAGGCAGTTAGAAAGGTACTTTTACCCACTCAAGTGTTCTGGCGTGGACTCCCAATAGAGAAACTTCCGATAGTGGGGCAAGCTCCGGGGGTGGAGGAGTCACTTCCATGGTGCGTTCTGGACCCTATTTTGATTTAAAGCTTCTAGGTTAAAGACCGCTTGTCGGACGATACCGTTGTCTGCCATAATTTAAAAAAAAAAAAAAAGAAGAAAAAGAAAATTAGAAGCTGAGAAAATAACGATAAAAATTCTTCTTTAAAACAAATATTACTCCGGTATCTAAAGTTTCCGTGTTTCGGCACCAGTTAAAAAGTTTGTTAAATCAAAGTCCAATAAGAGAAATGACGAGAGAAATGGTGAAAAGAGAAAAGGGATAGAGAAATGACCAACTCGGTTGCTACTTAAACACTGACTTTTATTTATTTTTTTTTGATACCCTCCTGAAAAAAATTCTAAAATCTAGTCAATCAGCTGATATGAGTTGTACAGCTGACTGTAACTTATATATATTTGTTTGTAATTTGCTTATTTTTTACCATTTCCGATTTTTGATGTATAAGGGTCCTATTACACATTTTCAGACGAGTAGAAAACGAAAATGCTTTTGTTTTATATTAACTACTTTAATTTCTAGCATATTAGGGTCCTCTTATATGTTTCTTAAGACGCAGAAAACTAAAACGCTATTAATTATAAGCTTACGCTCTTTATTTTATCAATTTATTTTACCAACTTTTGTAGTTTCTAAAATGTTAGGGTCCCTTTCTATGTTTTCTAAGAGGTACAAAAATGAAAATGCTATCGATTTTATGATCGAACGCTCGTCCATCGATGTATTATAACGTTTTTAATTTCAAACATCAGTTTCCCTTTGTATGTTTTCTAAGATGCAGAACATAAAAATTATGTCGATTTTACTATCGCACACTCAATATTTATATAAAGATACCCTAATATGAGAAGGAACCAAAAGAAAAGGTTAAACAAATTGATACGCGAACGAAAAATCGATAGCATTTTCATTTTTTGTATCTCCTAAAACATAGAAATAGACCCTAATATGGGCCGCCCGTAGCTCAGTGGTTAAGACACAGACTTACCAATTTTATGTCTATTGGCGGTTCCGGTT
Source organism: Halyomorpha halys (assembly GCF_000696795.3). Classification (NCBI taxonomy): domain Eukaryota; kingdom Metazoa; phylum Arthropoda; class Insecta; order Hemiptera; family Pentatomidae; genus Halyomorpha; species Halyomorpha halys. The sequence goes on along the minus strand of NW_027113304.1, from coordinate 728,848 downwards.
CGAATCCGGCCTGGGACGTTGACTTTTTTCATTGAGTGGCGGTCCCATAAAATGAAGAACCAATGGTTAGGCAGTATAGGACTTCAATGGTAGTCTTGGCCAAAAAAAGAGACCCTAATATGTTATAAATTAGAAAAGTTTAAATAAATTGATATACGAATGATCGATCTTAAAATCAATGATATTTTCAGATCCTGCATCTCCTAAAACATGTAAAGGAATCCATATATGCTAGAAATACAAACAGTTAAAATCGATAGCATTTTCATTTTCTACGTCTGATTGTCTTGACAATCAGAATTTATAATAAATGGTTTTGAACTAAAGAAGCGCACCCAAGTAACATTCTTGGACATATAAGTAGGCCAGTTGTTGAGAAGTGGAATGACTAAATTTAAAATCCGGAATAATCTCCAAGTATTAAAAAAAAAGAAGAAAGATTTTTTTTTTTTTTTTTATAACTGATTCTAGAAATATTTCATTAATAGGTAACAAACTGATGAGTCCATAGCTGCTAATTAGTTTAGCGTTTTTACCAGGATTGTAAATTACTGTAAGTTCGACTTTTTTCCACGTATTGGGAAAATATTCAGTACTCTCGTCAGTGGAATAATATTTGGCCAACTCTGGCTAAATCATGTTAAAGTTAATGCTATTTCTCTTCCGATTTATTCGAAAATTCTTATTTAAGGGCTTCTTGAGGTGGTGAAGACAAATATTAACTTTGTTTCAATCTCGAAAAATCTTTCTCCCCCTTTGAAAGGCTAGTCGACATGATGAATAAATAAATTATCTCAATGGAGAAAAAAAAATCAACTGAATTGGACCAGTATTAGCGATTATACAACGAAGTTAGTTGTTACTATAGTTACCGTCTTATCACATCATCTATGTATTAATTGATGTCAAAGTTTCAATAGTGTTCAATTAATATATATGCATCCTCTAATACAGCTAGAGCGAATCATTTCCGGGTCTACCAGTAATAAATAAAAATTATATTTTGAATGCCTGGTTATGGCAATCATAAAGGAATGTGCTTAGTATAAATTCTCATAGGTAAAAATAGCATTTGATTTAGGCATTGAGTATATCATTTTTTTAAAGGATTACATTTTTTTTATTTCAAAACACTACATTGTCAGAATTTATAACAAATGGTTTTGAACGCAAAAGAAAGAAGCGCACCCTGGTAACATTCTTGGACATCGAAGTTGTCCAGTTTTTGAACTAAATATTTTATTTTACGGTCTTCTTCTATAAGGCTATTATATTAATGTCGTTTCGATATTATGTAAAATGTTGGGATCCATAAAATATTCAAATACAGATTAAATCGTCGCCAGAGTAAAATTTTGTATATTAAAAATCGATGCTCAAATATGAAGTAAACTTGAATTGAAAAACTGGACTAGGAGAAAAACCAGGGCTTCCCTCTTTAAACTGAATATTTATAATAGAAGCATTTAAAGGTTGAACATGGGTGCTATAACAGCAGACTGACGTTTTCCTTAGTGGATATGCCCAAAGCCAAGAGTATATAGAATCAATATTTTGCAGACATTTTCAGGCTATTGAAAGTTTCCACGTGCATTAGTAGGAGTGATAGATAAATAGTTCAGCTAAAGTTCCTTGGAGAGTAACACATTTATAAAAATATAAATAACTGATTTTACTGTATACAATAACAAGGCTTTTTGACCGTTTGGATCTGATAGATGTTGGGTAAGACGAAGAACTGTTTTATATGAAATCTCTAATGAAGTTGAGAACGTGTCGCTCTAATAATGATATTTTTTGTTTGATAGTGTGCAATAGTGGTGTTAAATGCCTTTACAAACCCACTTACATCACAAATCTTTCAGTATGCACAATCACTTGATCTCACGATATAACTGTTTTTAGTTTTATAATATGCAATTGTGATGTAAATCAAATTATAGGAGGGGCCGATTTTGCTCTCATAGCTTCATATAAAACTTAGCTCTCGTAGCAACGTATGAAGAAAGAGTAAAGTAAATCTTAAAAAACGTATTGCTACTGTTTTAACCCCATCACTAATATGGACGGCCTATACTTGAATGGACTTGTCGTTTTACTCTGTGAGGAGTATGACAGGAATGTGGACATAGAAAGGATCTGGGCCAAAGAGGAATATGATAAAAAAGGTAAAAATAAAATTTTTAAAATATAAATATAGGTCTTGAATATATAGGAAAACAAATAAATAATAAATAAGATCTAGGCCTACGACGATATTCCTAATAAGGTATAGAAGGTACGAAGGATTTACTACAATTCATCAACTCTAGGGTTGGGTAGCTAGACTAGGTTTCATAATTAGGTGTCTCTCACAGTACAGGAGTTGACTAGACAAAAGAGAAGTTCCCATTCTATTGAAAGTTAAAAGCTTCTACTCCGTATTCTATTTAACTTTGTCTTTCAAGTCTCTTGCAGAATCTTCTTGTCATCCCCCCGTCTGTGTCATATTTAGCTGACATAACAGCATATTTTTCATATCCGACAATAGTTTAATTAATTTCTTGCAATGTGGAAATGTCCCAATTACACTAATTAACTTACCTCCTGAGAAGACTTCTATTTTTTTTTTAATTTATTATTTCTTTTAAACTTTAATAACAAACTTATCTAAAAATTAATGGAACCTAAATCGTATTCTCAAGAAATTTGAATCAATGACTATTGCAATACAATAGTTAATCCAACAATGAATGTATCACGAGCATTGACGCGCCTTCGAAAAGGTCATACCCGCCTGACCCACCGATACCTTATAGCCCGCGATCCTCTAACTGTATGCCAGACTTGCGGAACAGAACTTACTGTTAAACACATTTGGACTGAATGCTGAGCATATAACTCCCTCAAAACTTTATATGATATACCATATCATGGTCTCCATTCCATCTTACAGCATAACAAACAAACCATAGATAAACATTTCGAGTTTCTCCATGATTCCAAGCTCTACCATAAAATTTAATCAAATTTTACCTCAGGTCACCATATTGTAATAATTTCAAATTTCAATATAATCTATAAAATTAATGAATCATATTGCTATAGTGGCGTCATTGTGTCTCTTCTGTTTTGTGTTTTGGGGAAGTTCGTTGAAAACAAATGTTCTGAGAATTTCTCTGTTTCATAGTTATCTAGAATTAATGGAATTATTAAACTTATATTATTATGACACTTGGTAAAGACTATATATCATCATTTTACGAATTTATTGATTTTTTTGCCCCCATCTTAGGATAAAATCAGATTTTGTTACTTAGAAGTGCAAACAGATCTATGGACATATATCTGCCATCTTGGGTGCGGTGAGAGGTAACATAATATCCAAGCCCTCCGAAATAGGTCATGACTGGAAGCTGATATTTAGTTAGGAACCGCTTCCATCGCCCATCTCTTCTCCTTCAAGAGACAATTTTTAAATTTTATGTCATTCCACGTTCCTGGAATAACCCTAACCTTCCAAGAAATATTTCTGCTATAAGTATTTTTTTCTAAATAAACATCATTTTCCGATATGAGATTGTAAGATTCGGCCCCTAAGTAAAGTAAAATTGTTGTTAAACAGAGGGGTTGCCTTGTATCAAAAGAGGTAGCTCTGACTTTTTAAAATCCTGTATATGAAAGATCCAAGTTTTCGACATCGACTGCCCTTCGGATTATTTTGAAATTAAAAATAAAAATTTCAAAATTTTTGTGGTTTATTTCAGTTTTCATCAATTTTGAACGTTGAGAATCAATAAAACTAAAAATTCTTTTTTTTATAAATTTTATAAATTCATGCCGTTTTTCAATTTCAGGTGCTCTTTAAATATTGCTCGATTAAACTGTCTTAAAGTCTCTACTTCCCGCTTTAAGCTAATATTTCAAAAGTGATATAGGACCGTAGCTCTCTGGGGGTCTTTGGGGAAGGATTGCCTTTTCTGTGTGTTATGATCTCCTCTGGTGAGATCATGTTGTGAGCACATGTTTCCCATAGAATGAAAAAATATATGGTATTCTCAAAGCCTGGTAAAATCCTTATTATTAACTTCGCTGATAAGTAACATCAACCCACTGTTCAAAACACTCACACCATCTTCAGCTCCAATAAGGTGGCAACAGTGCATGTTGCAAGAACAAACATTATACGTTTGCCACAGAGACACAGATATCTAGGTTGGGTAGACTTAATTTTTGGTCATAAGGCAAAGACAATGCTCACAGGTAGACTAAAAATGCAAAATAAATTTTTTTTTTTTCTTTAGACCCAACACTATTCGAGAATATTTGAAAAATTAAGAATACCCTGTAGTTATTATGTTCGTTATATTTATTATAAAAACATATTTTTGAAAGATTTTTGGTTAAACCTCTGGTAAATTATGTCATTTTTTTAAAAATCAATATTGCTGTTTGGGAAAATTTATTTCCCGATAGAACTTCTTCATTTGAATGGTCTTCTTTAAGAAGATCGAACTCGCCGTCGAATTATCTTTGATAGCACAACTTATGAAGAGTCAAGAACTCCCACAATAGTAGTCGCCCCTCTTCTTTGTTTTGTAATACTGCTCTCCGATTTCCAATTCCCTGCATTCCAAACAACACATCCGATGCAGGCTAGGTCTTATAACAATTCCACGCTCGAAATGAATTCGTATATTGGTTGTTATAGAGTTGTCCTACTTGAAATCGAGTGGTCAGTCGATGTTATAGGCAGCTGAGAAAAAAAAAATAATAATAAAATAAAAAAGTAAGTTTTAAAACATAAATAAATTGGTAGGAAAGCAAAAATTGTAAAGGAACAGACACGATAATGCTCCGAACACTTATATTTTCATCGTAACATATCTATTTTAAAAGTTCATTCTTACTAAGTATCTAACCAAATGTAGAAGAACTGGTCTTATAATTTTTGCACAGGACAAATCGTCAACAAAATCACTAAGATTTTATATCAATTTTTTTTTTTACAAAATTCATCCCACCATTTATCTGGGAAGTTTAATGCTCGGGCAGGACTGGACCATAAATATCGCCAAATACAAACTTTTCATGGAAAACAAATATTTAACCACTAAAAGAAAAATTTCACTTTGCTACCCCAAGTTTGCCCCAAATTTCCTAGGTCCAAAATTATAAAAGGGGCGCCATAAATGATCTGGAAATCTATGTCTCCCCTCTTTGTGAGAATGACTCATGTATCACTAACAGGTTGTTTTTTATTTCACAAACGTCTTATAATATTCGATAACTCAGCAGCTTCGAATATTATCAAGCATAAAAAAATCATTTAGTCTACTTTAAAAATTTACATAGTTACTTTTGCCAAAAATAAAATAGGTTCTTTATTGTCGAAAAGAATACATTTTTTTTAAAAGTACTTATTTGTAAACTTTTCGAAAATTATAAAAAAGTCTTTTCAAAATTTTAACTGTGAAATTAGTCCTTATGAGTAAAAATTGACGAAACTGAAAACAATCTGAATATGTTATGTTACAAATTATCATTTGTAATAATATATTAATATTTCTTAACAGAAGATTTTTTGATTGATATAATGTATATATTACTTACATTTTGCCTGGCTTTGATCACTGTTGTATCTGATACAACTTTTTTTTTTTTAATTTTTTGAATTGGAGTTTGCTTTAAAAACATGTTACTTTTTATTAAAATATAGGCTCTAAACTGTCAAAATCGGCCAAAAACAAAATTGAACCTTAGGAGTCTAAACTGAAGAAAATTGAAAATGACAGAGGTCTGTCGAGCTCAATAACTAGGATTTATCGTTCGCCACCAATCAACTGGATCAACTGAATCTCGAAAAATCAGAAAAATTTCAGCGTTTATTTATTTCTAGAGATTTGTGTATATGCCGCCTAGAAATATACTACTGGGGAAAGGAAAAATTAAAACAGCAGTTCAGATAAAAAAATTATAAATAATATTACGTAATTATGTAGTAAGCTGACTTCTTAGTTCCAAATAAAGAAAAACTTTTTAAACGTTTTATTTCTATCACCGATTCTTATTTGTTTAATTAGATTCAGTTTATTGAACCTTAAACCACTCTCAAGTTTCGTGTAGATCAGTTGAGTCATGTTGAAGTTATTTTTATTTTTTTACCATTGATTTTTATTGTATATTGTTATTTACCGCTCTAAACTAAATAGATATAATAAGTGATGAATTTAAACATTAATTTAATGTGTAAATAACTAAATATATTAATTTATATCAAACTTTCAATTGTATTCAATTAATCTATCAACATCTCTAAATCTAGCAATTGGGATGCATGCTAGTCGACCATAAAAAAATCTCCCAGATGGAGGGAGGATGGGTTATTCATTTTTTTTTTTTTTTTACCATTGAAAATTCCAATATTCTGCTGGGAAAGAAAATAAATCATTATATTCCAACATTAATTTTTTCTGAACTTTTAGGTTTTATATTTTTAAAACCAATCGCTTACAAGAAGGTCCTACCTTCACTACTGAGGTCAATATCGGTTAGTTTTGATCATAATTAAGATGAGCTCCGTAGTCATCTACACAAATAGGTTAACACGAGCATTGGTCATTACTGTATTAAACTTATGATTTAACATAATAAAAACGATTTCTGACTCCTCAAACTAGGAACTTGTTTGTGTGCAACTGAAGCGCAGGTGAGAAAGATTACAAGACAAGCGTAGGTGAGAAGACATTATTTGATGAGAATTATTGCATTGTTGAATCCATGGTTTGTTTAATGCCTTTATATTTTATGATGAAAATGCCTATTTTGTAAAGAGTTGTGTTTAACTTGGAATAAAATTAAAAAATTTATTAATAAATAATTTTTTATTGTTTACTGTGGTCAAACCATAAGCAAGTATAGGCTCTAATTTTGGAGGATTAACATTTATTTTATTGATGATACATGTAATGAAATTTCTTACTCTGTTTAGAATTGGTTGATAACCAATAAATAATTTGAGTAAACACAACGAACAGCAACTATTATTATTATCGTTTATTCCTTTTATACTTTCTGGTTAATAGATCAGTATCATAGTTTCCCCCCCGAAAAATGTAATTATAATGAAAGTTTTAGGGCTTTTTCAGTTTTATTAACTATTACTACTAGCTTCAAGGACCCTGGTTCGGATCCAGCTTTAGCAGATGATTATTTCTTGTTTCACTGTTGCTGTGAGTCAACCCTGAGGGTTCGAAAATCCTTCAGGGTCCACCCAGCCTCATAATGTGGGTACTCTTAGTGGGTAAAAATATGGCGGTCGAGCGTGATTCTAAACCGAAGTAATGTACTTTTTTAAATTATATTTATTATTATACTGACTGAATTTTATGTTACGTTATTCTTTTCCTCTCGCCATTAATTAAACTTCGTTTAGTTAAACATCGTTTCTTTACTATAAAAGTATAAAATGCATTTCATAAAATCAATTCGATCTAATGCATTCAAAGGATTATTAAGACAGAGCTATAAAAATAAACTGGTAGTTTGAGCGGTGAATCCAGAGTTTCTTAAAACATTCTGATTTATACTTTCAACAAGAGGCACGATAGAGGACACGACTCTTGATTTTCACCATTTATAATAAATAATCATATATAACTCAGCTGCTAACGACAACCTGAAAAACAACCTAATACTGAAACCTGTTCCCTTCGAAATAGTAGATATATCAGCTTGAAGTATCAAGTTAATTAAATTTTTTTTAAAAAAAGAATTAAAAAGCGATTAATTTCTAAAGTAACTACTCACTAAATAATCAAAGCAATGATTAGTTAATAACTTTCGGTTTAGCAAATAATTAATCCTTTATCGGCGAGAAAGGTTATATGGTTTTTTTGTTTATTCGTGTATTGTGTAGTATTACATTCTGTTATATACATTCATATATAT
>NW_027113304.1:719561-720031 GCF_000696795.3 Halyomorpha halys | reverse complement strand
TGAAAGACAATAATTTAAATAATGTAGCTATGAAACAATTTTAAACTATAAGTGTTAGATGAGATGATTTCAAAATGGAAATTGAAACAATGACAAATATGTGATAAATATGATTACAATCAATTAAAAAATACACTTAAAATATGGATAAAAATTGTTGATAAGAATAACCTAATTGTTAAAATTTCAGGATGTTATGGTGCATGAGTATGGGATAATTGTCCTGAAACGTTGTACAAGCAAAACATAGAATAGTTTATAGTCTATTTGGAAGTTTTTTGCTCTTTAACAATTTAAAAAACAAAAGTCAATATTAAATTAATTAACGTATAAATGTAATTAATAATATTTTTTGCTCTTCTACTTGATATTACAACAGACTGTCCACTAAATTAGGAATGAAGATAATAAGTAATGATATATTTATGAATACAAATGAAAATACGGACCAGTCTTGGTAATCCCAACTA
>NW_027113304.1:712436-714565 GCF_000696795.3 Halyomorpha halys | reverse complement strand
TGTTTGCCGTATAGGCAGGTTAAAATTTTCCACTTTAGATTTTTATATTGATTACAATAACTTGCTTATAGATCGGGAAGTTAAAAATTACCTTTACATGTGTACAATTTTATTTGATAACAAAAATTGAATTCCTGAGTTTTCTAAAAAATATTAATTTGTTCGTTCTTTTTTTAGCCATTTCGGATTACTTGAGTGTTCGGAGTACCGAATTACCGAGATTACACTGTATTATGATAATTAATCAAACTATAATGTAACAAGAGTAATAAAATTGATATTTACATTTACTCGACCAGAATAATCCTTAAACCCGATCCTAGGTGGTAATAAGGGTGAATCATGATTTATCATTTTATAAGTTTTACTTGTAAATATTTGCCAAAAATGACATTTTATACTATATTAGTAGGAGGTGTATTTTATAATTAAAAATCAGATATCAGTAAAAGTAAATATCATTTTTAATCAATTATTTTTTTATTGATTATTAACAAGGTGAATTGAAAGTAATTTTTTTTTTTTTAATGCCTCTGAAAATTCAAAATTCACCGCTGTTGTTTTTAACAGAATGTTTACTAATTTTGTTGTTTTTAACAGAATTAGTAAAAATCTAGGTCCACGCCTTGGAAGCAAAAAGGAAGTAAGAAAGTCGATGTACCCTGAGAACAGGAAATTAACACCGGAGGGCTGATACCAAGACCCTCTTAACCAAGAGTAAAATAAATTTGTGTATTATCCTGCTACGACTCTGATAGCAATCTCACGCGAACTCTCTTGCAATAGAGGTTTTTTCTTTCAGAAAGTTGGCTTCGCTCAAGTATCTTGTCTCTAATTGCAAAATAAACTTTTATAACTATATATATTTATACGGTATGAAAGGTTATTAAAAGTAATTACGCTATTAAGTAGAAATAAGTCTATGACAAGGTCTATTAATTAATTATATTGTGATTTGTTAGATTTTATTTCTCAAACTGTGAATTCCACTAAGAAAACAAAATAAAAACTTAATTAAATTAAAAATGGCCACTCATCTATTGTGTTGATTGATACTTTATATGGCACATTAACCAATCTAATAAACATAATATGTCAAAATAAAGGGAAAGACGTGGAAAAAATTAATTTAAAAAAAATGAAAAAAAAATCGGCAATAAAATTGACAAAATGAAGACTTTAAATACAAGTGATTAGATAAGACTCCACACAAGTCCTAGAAAATGATTTCTGCCATGTTCTGAAACTGTTTTTCGATTCTTCAAAATATTGTAATGTAATCATCTATAGATGGGTAGAAACATTTATCATTGTATTTAGTTTTTAAATAGATAATATTATCTCTCTATTATATCAAATAGTATTTAGTGCATCAAATAGTATCACCGTAATCTTTTATTTTACATATAAGGTAGAATAATAAAAATGAGTCGTAAAAAAATGAGTTTAACTGATGAAGAACGCATTTTCCGTTCATTCGTATATATTTGTTACATCACTTCTATGTTCAATAGGTAATTCTAAAGTATAAGTGTATAGATTACTATATCCCGTTTCCAGATATACCATATAGCTGTGATAATTATCAGGAAGTCTAGTCCATGTTTTTTACAAAGTACTTTGGCTTTTTTTTATCTCCTTTAATCCTTCATATCCCCATGAATGTGACTCAGCAGTTATTGCTTGCCCAACGGAGAAGAAGATTAATGTTTTTTGTGACGTGGGCACTTGCTTATTTAATATAATCTTGGACCAATGCATGTTTGTTGGATTTTTACATATACTCAGAATATCTTGCAAGTGATTATTTAAAGATAAATATTTATTACCCGTATAACTTATTAGCATATTGGTGCCCTAAATACGATTTAAATTACTTTAAAATACTGTGAAGTTACGAAAGTGGTGTATCCGGAAAAACTTGTATTTCAATTATAGTTGTTGACTTAAGATGACAGCTAATTTATATTATAATGATTAATTATGATATTTTAATTAAAGACGTCACTCTCATTTACTCATTTAGTTATGTTTGGCTATTCTGAGATAATTAAAAAACACGTTAAAATACAATAAAACACATAGTAACATTTGCAAATTTTGTCAAATTTAACTTTAATTTTGTTCTA
>NW_027113304.1:711522-712386 GCF_000696795.3 Halyomorpha halys | reverse complement strand
TATAGTTACAATGAATTTACAGACGAATCAAGTGCATATTTATTAAATTTAGAATATATTAAAAAGAGAAAATTAAAATTTTATAAAAAAGGTAAAACACATTTCAATTCGTTTTAGTGATATTTTTTTTACTTTATATAAAATATTAAATTTCAGTTTTGAGGTTACATTAAATATATAACAATTAATTTAACATCACTCAAACTCACCATTATACAATAACAGCCTAATAAATAATATATTTATTTACCCCTTAATACTAATTTTTTTTTACAAGAGGATATTTTTATCAGTTAAATTTTTTACTTTATTTACGGTAGTTTGTCCATATAAACGTATTTTTATACCTCCACTCTTATATCTTTTTTATTTATATTTTACATAAATACTCACACTGTAGCTTTACCTAATCAATATTATTTTATTTTAGCCCTAATGAAAACTTGCAGCATTAATAAAGCTTTTCTTAACTTCAACCCTAATTATCTCCTTCTAATTCAGCATAATTAATAAAACACATTGGGGCAGCGCAGTAGCCTGGCAACGCGCCAGTCTACCAACCCAAAGGTTGTCAGATCGAATCCCGACCCCACCCGGGCTTTTTTTCTAGCTTAAAATAATACAAAAACTCACTCACAACCTCTCCCCAGGCATTTGTGAGGCCCATTAGCCAATGGGTGGCACGCAAAAGATTAGGTGTGGAAGTGACGAACCCACTCAACGAAAAAAAACACGTCAAGAAACGCTGGATGTTTTTCCTAATAAATCGCGCGAGGACTTAGACCCCTATGGTACGTTGCCTATATCATAATAATAATGATAAAACACTAATAGGTTAGATATTAAATATTCAGTTATAAACTG
>NW_027113304.1:704254-710587 GCF_000696795.3 Halyomorpha halys | reverse complement strand
TAGTTGTTTCTTGTATTAATTTTGGGTTAATTTAATGTTGATTCCAGGTAAGGCGGCGATCGAGGTGAATTTCCACTTATCTTACTACTTCATTGCCAGGATTACATTGCACTTTTTTACTTTTGAAGATTAGTTCCGGTGGGTTTTTTGGGCGTCTGAAAGTAAAAACCTTTTTACTTGAAAAAAAGTATATTTCTTAATGTTGCGACTTATCTTTCATTTAGTTAAGTGTTGTTCTAGATCCTAAGAAGACTCTGCTAAGTATCTAGCCATAATACTTAAATACATAGAATTGTTGATTATCAAGTTTTCAAGAGTATATCTTGAATCATATGATTTTATTTGATGAATGATTTACTTTTTAAATAGGGGAGCGTGGGGGCGCTGTGATAAGGCAAGATACTAGTAACTCCAAGGACCCTGGTTTGAATCTGGCTGGGCAGAAAATTGTTTTCTGTTACACTGTAGCCATTCGTCATCCCTGTGGGTTCTGGAGCTCTCCTAGGGTCCACCCAGCTTCATAAATTGGGTACCATTAATTGGATAAAAATCTGGCGGTCAAGCTTAAGTCTGAATAAATCACCTCCTTGCACGACCATTGTTATAATAACAATACTTCGTTACAAAGTACTGCACTCTTAATCCTTCATGGGTTGTGGCGGCACAGATTTTAATTTACTTTTTAAATACCTGTAGGTTTATTTAAGTATTTCATTTTATGCTTTTGATTAATAATTTTAAATAAATTTAGACTAAGTCAATTAAAAAATTAATGAATGGTTTACTCTTCTAAACAGTATTTGCAGCTTTGAGTTAGTACTAGATTATTCTTCCATGTTCTGTAGAATATAACACTCAACGCGTATCCTGATACCATCAATGAACTGAATTATAAACATGTAACTAACTCATAAAAATGTGTAATATCTCATTATTCCAATATGTTTACGACTATATTTTGTATGAAACATAATCTTTGTAATGAGCTGATATTTGAAGTAATTAGTACACTTCGCTGTTTTGTTTTAATAAACACCGAAAAAAAAAATCTGTGGACTACGATCACTTTCTCTATTGCAGTCCAGAACAGACTGTCTAGAAGCCAGTACGATTATCGCAACGCATGTCGACGGTTTAATCTGTGGAATACAATTTTTTTGTGTGTGTGTCTAATGAACCACGTGATATATAGCTTTTTGTTCATTGACGTTTACCATTTAATCCATTTTTCTAAGTTTAGTTGCAACGGTGTCTGGATTATCAGATAAACATAGTTTTAATACAGTGTTTTTTTTTTTTTGTCAAGTAAAGATTCATTACTAGTAAGGTGAAGATTTGAAATCGGCCTAACCAGCGCCTTATATCTCCACCTTGCTAAACAGCCAGGATCTGTGCTCATCCATCGAAGAGCAGGGGGCTACCACGTGCTCTACCGTATTGTGAACTCCACAGGTGGGCCAATGGGGATCAATATCCTTTCCCTGACTGAGTAGCTTCTCCCGAAACCTAGCAAGTCCCGTCAGAATCTACGAGGACCAGTACTCCGGTTCTATCAAGTTGCTTTTAATCTGTAATGGACTGTGGGGAAGAACATACGTAAGGGATACCCTTTTTCACTTCCCACCCACCATCCATTCCATTCCTCTATTATATCCATACTTTCATCTTCTTGGCTACATTCCTATCCTGAGTCATGTTCCCTCAGGGAACCCTTCCAGCCCTACCTCCTAACTTAGTGCTTGTTGGCGTCCTCTCACAGGACAAGGTCAAGGCTTCCACTGCCTCGTGTGTCTTTGTCCGACAGGCCCTCCTCTGGATTACGCCAGCTCCATCATCTGTGGTAGTATCAAATGGTAAATTCCTGCAGGGGACCTATATCTCAGGATGCCCAGAACCATTCCCCTATAAATGTTTCTGCTAGCTAATAAGAAGACACCCCAGAATACGCCTCCGAAATTTGCTGGACCATTAATCGACTGACACCCTAGTTCTTAAGTAGTCGATTCTCGACGCCACTTCAAATATCTCCCAAATAAGTGGCAATTATAGTAATAATTTGTAAATTACTAATTATAAAGTGGTAATTTCCAGTGTTATAGGGTAAGCCTAGTATTCTTATCCACCTAGTATTAATTATCACGCACCTTGACTCTGCTATTACCGAGGTACTGTTGTAAGGGGTACTATATTTCAAGATCGCCTTATCGACGCTGTCTATGTCTTCGAATTAAACCAATACTTTCTTTGTCTATTGCGACCTTAGGTCCCAAATGTTCCACGGTGGACTCAGCTCTGTACCAGGGAGGTACTGCGCATCCTCCAACGAGCCTGGACTCTATCCCCTCTAATTGCCGCTATCATTAAACTTGTAATCACTATTTTTAAAAACCAATAACTTATGTCTGTTTATCCTGTTCCAACAAATTATAAATAAATAAATAAACAATAATTAACACTTAAAAAGCACAATGATCTCTTGATGTCTCTTGTCCTCAGTCACTTCACTCTAAAGATACTGTCGACAGCAACCGAAGCTGTACGAAACAAACGAACTACGCCAACCTCGTAGCACATGTGACCGCTACAAATTAATGTTTTCACTAAATTTTAAAGACAGATTCTCTAAGACATCTTCAAATTTGAAACTTATTTCCAGCCTAAATATGCTTTTGAACTACTTAAACAAAACGAATTCCAACAAACTAACCTAATACATTTAATTATAATTTGTACCTTGACAGTGAACTTTCTCACTTTATTGAGTATAAGCTGGCTGAAAGAGGGGTTTGTCATATTTTCAGATACGAAACTTTTTTTCGAGTCTCGGCAGTTTCAATCCCTCAATTTACAAATTTAAACGGTTTCTGTTTCCTTTTCTACAATTAACAACGATAATGCTTATTAAATTGTGCCATTACATAGTGATCTTGATGGTATTATAATTTTAAATACTAAAGCTTGTTATGCCAGTACTCACAAGCTTAAAGCAAATATTAGTTCTTATAGATCGAGAAGATGGTTGTGGAGTAAAGTCAGAAAATAAACACAAATAATAAAAAAAGCTATTTATGTTTGCCGACGTGATAACGATCATTCATATACCCGTCACAAAGCCAGAAGGTACAACCTATCTAGATCTCGTTAACATCCAGCTTATTCACCGGTATACAGACAGCTCTTCTCATTATAATCCTTCAACCCTACAGGCCCTTTCTCATCCGAATTCTTCAACTCAGCACTATTCTTCTCTTCCGACTCATTTAATTTAACTTGTTACAACTCATCTGACTCCGACTTCTTCTGTCAGCAATGATTCTCCGGCTTAAACTTCCACTACTTCCATCTTACTAGTATCTGTTCTAAATGCTTCCACTCCAGTCCCATCTAATAAGCACAAATAAATAGTTTTTTGTTTATTTGCTGACCGCCCCCCCCCTGACTATCTTCTCCACATATATTAATCTACGGTCAACTATTAACATCTCATCAGTTCTTATATGTTTACATTAGTGTTTTGGAAATCTTAGGTACCTCCTAAATTCTTTCCTTCGATATTTTAAGAGTTTGTTTTTCTGGTCATTAATTTGATCGAATTTCTTCTTCCCTTAGAAAAGAAAAGGTAACGCAGGACTGTTGCACATCTCTATTTGAACTAATGCAAATAGAGATTTAAGAAATAGTATTTTCACTGTCGCTAAAATTATGGAATTAAATATCATTTACATTAAATATTATATGTTAGTTGCTTAAAATTTGGAAGTGTGGTGTTCCTTCTATTATCATGGCCTAGATTAACGTATAATGATTATTGACGTTATGTTTAACGATTAATTAGGTTAAGATAAAATGATCGGAAAACTTGGCAATTCCGCTTGAGTCAGGTATTCCACACGAAGTTGAATTTTTTAAAAGAATAATAGGGAAAAGATTTATGTTCTGCGAAAAAATGTTAATTTGAATAGAAATAATAGTAGAACTTAAGTGGACTATGAAAATAGATAACTCGATTCTACATGCCATCGTAATCCTCTTAGCCTTCTAATATAAATGAAATCAAGATGGGAACATTCCTCATCTCAACTTTAATAAAAAAAATATTTTAATATATGATATAATGCACATTACATTTTTGTTTCAAGAAATTATTAATTTTAGCGAAATACTTCCCTGAATATCTTGTATTTTTTTTTCTAACTTGGCTGTAAGTGCTGATCTGCTATAACAACGCTCTGACAGTAGTCTATATGTTGAATTATGTCAAGATACAGTAGTCTATACAGTCCTAAAAAAAAAAAAATAGGATACCTCGACACATTTCATGTATTAAGACGGTAATTTTAGATCTGATAAAGTAATCTTTTTTTATAAAAATTTATTAAATCATTCATAATAATAAATGATATAGTTCATTAGAGCAATAAAAAACGTAATTTTTATATTTATTTATTTTTTTATATTTTATTTTCCTCTATTTTCATTCCTTTCCTCTTTTTTATTTATTTAACTTATGGATCGGATGCTAATGACCTAGATGTTTCGAGCCTTAAACATAAAACAAGTTCTTTTTTTTTACCACTACCTGCTTATATCTGACAGAATGGGTTATCCTATCGGTTACCAACCAATTCTCAATTCTCCACGAAACAAAAGCCCCCCCCCCTCCATCAGGCTGGAATTGAACCGACCCCTTTGAAGTTGGGAGTCTGCTAAGTTGACACCTAAACTCTCACGGCTTCAACGGCCGCTACATCAAAACTACTAACCTACTTATGATCTCCGCAAAGGGTTGAATCTAATCAATGCGACCATTACACTAAGTGCCCACAAGACCC
Source organism: Halyomorpha halys (assembly GCF_000696795.3). Lineage (NCBI taxonomy): Eukaryota > Metazoa > Arthropoda > Insecta > Hemiptera > Pentatomidae > Halyomorpha > Halyomorpha halys. The sequence goes on along the minus strand of NW_027113304.1, from coordinate 705,755 downwards.
CGCTCTCACACCTGTAAATATTTTATTTAAACTAATCAAGAAAGAAATGAGAAGTGCTATAGCTTCAAGAAATTTGGAGCAGTTTATCACTATTAGATAAAACGTGTTGTTCTAAAAAAATCTATTTTGAAGAAATTAAATATTCCTAACAAAAAAAAAAAAAGTACTTACCTATAGTAAATTTTAGTATCAGTTAATTTGTTTTAACTTGTCACTTACCAAATATTTAATAAAATAATGATTATAACTATTATGTTGATAAACCATAGTAGTCCCAGAGAGTAAAATTCTCTATTCTAGAGGGCCTTGTTATCGTTAAGTACTCCGAGTTCTCACTAGGTTAAAGACAGTCCTGGATTCAATAGAGACCATCTGCTAGAACCAGTAGAAAGTGAACAGGTTTCCGTGTCGCCCGATGAGGAAAAGAAGAAGCACAACATTCACTAAACACGGCAAAAAATTAGACTTGAAAGTTAATCTCGTAATAGAGCGTTAGAGAAATGTTTAAAAAAAAAAGTGTTGGGGCCATCTGCGTAGGGTTGTAGTTCCTTAAAATAGTGTTATTGAAATCTTGAGTCGCCGATGGCAATAGGATGAAAACTTTCATCGATTTTTTTTTTCCGGTGTGCCTGTTGAGAATTTTAGTGGTGAAAGTTCATCATTTGGTGTACAGCGTTTCAAACATTTACAAATCAATAAATTATAAGTCACAATGATTTTTTTTTTTTTATTAATAATTACCTTGTTAACTAGGCATGAGCTTTCGCCATTCGTAAACGTAAAAATTTCGTTTAAAGAAAGGTAAAAGGAGTTATTCAAGTGTCGTTAAGTTGGTTGAACTTGAAAATCGATTCTTGTCTATCGAGGTAAGCACGCGTTTTTAAGTCCTCTAAGTCCAAATAACAAAATATCGTAAAATAGTCGGCGTGTACGTGCCAACCTACACATAGCCTAGCTCAAAACCAAAAAGTCGTAAGAAACGGAAAATAAATATTACAGGCACATATATGACGGAAACGTTTTCGATAAAATCGACTGACCGGAAATGCTACTTTATAGAATCGATTTTTCACATTTTTTTTTCGAAAACTACTGTAACGATTTTAATTAAACCAGTCAAACGCTCTTTAATATCAGTCAGATGTTATATTAGAATTCTCATTAAAATAGTGTGAGAGGGCATAATAAATAAAGAATGTAAAAAAAAATCTTCCTCTTAAGTTCTTTTAATTGTTTTTACCACACATAAACAGTTTTCATTGTTAGCAATAATAAGAAATACTTCAAATACAAAATATTAAAAAAATGTATTGATAAATAAAAGATAAAAATTAACATCCAAATTTAACGGGAAAAACCTAGACCACCCAATCTTTCTCGATTGCATTACGGCTTGGTTATTTTTTGCTAAACTTTTGTATTCTCGGCAGAAACAAAATTTATGTTTATTATTCTTACCTCTAGAAATCCTAAACAATTTGGTTCATAATTTTCACCTTCT
>NW_027113304.1:700389-702199 GCF_000696795.3 Halyomorpha halys | reverse complement strand
TATATATATATATATATAAGAAATTCTTGTTAGTCGAAGTTTCATTATTTCCATCTAACAATAATATCTTTTTGATCACCTCCGATTTCGTATGAAAATCGTTTTTCATGAAGTTCTTCATTTTTCTTCTTTTATTTCAATGTTTCGCAGTTATGCATATGTTAACCATATTTTCCTTCATTGCAATGTTTGATGCTTTAAACCAGTAAGATTGTAAACCTGTTCTATGGTTTACAATATGAACATGTATCTAGAATTTTAAGGGAACATCATTGGCGATTAATAGTTGGTTCCATACTTTCTTTTCATTTTGCAACATTTTTTCACTTTTCTTCAGCAGAATCTTCATTGTTCTAATCCATTTCTGTTGGAATGCTGAAGTGAGATACTAGTACTGCATTTGATTAGTTTTTTTTTTACTTTTAATTTGGGATCTCCTGTTAATTGTTCTCCACTGATATTCGAAAAACCTTTGTTCAAGAATATTCCACTAATATTGTAGTGATATTTTTGGTAATGTTTTTCTTTTATTACTTAATTAAAATTTAATTAATTATCATATGAAACAAAAAGAAACACCTTTGTCTAATTGAAACTCAAGAGTATTCAATATACTTCATGAACTTAACAGCCACTTTCCTATCGGATCTCGATTTATCAACTCCTGATTATGCATTTGGAAGGCCAATGCCCCTCCGATTCTATTAGTTCCTAATTAAGAGTAATTAACGAGATCCCTATTAATAATTTCTGCATCAGCTAATGATAAAAGACGTTGGAAGGAAGGGGCGATCAATCATCGCAATAATCAAGTCGGCCGTTGTGGACCTAACTGACAGTAATACTGTCCTGTGATTCGGTGCCAAAGGATCGTTTGTCACCAACACAAACATTGTCACATCTGACACCGCTCACTCCGTATAGTAAATATGCCTTCAACAGTCACTATTTAGTGACATAGTAGGTTCGAAGATTATTATAGGATTATTGTAAGTATGTGCCAAATTAAAAAGATAGTAATTAAAGAGAGAAGATTGGTATTACAAAAATAAGCTAAAATAAATAAATTAACCCATTTAAACAAACAATTAAATATTAACACTGTTCAGAAGAGGTGCAAAACTTATTCTCTCGCAGTCTGTACCACGTCGTTACTGAATTTACTAATGATTTGCTTACCAGGTCCCTGTTCCATAATGAAGCCTAATAGTAGTAATTTTAAGTTTTTTTAAAGTTAAAAAGTACAAATCCACAAGTCGGCATTGCACATGTTAGTGAAATTTTATCCAATACAAACTAGAAGACAAATAGTATTGGTTTGGACTTATTTTCTATTATGAAATAGGGCCCACGTGGAATGGGTATGGCTTATTTACGCGAAAATTTATTTTAATAAAATTCAAATGAAAGAATACTAAAATGAACTATATAAATTCTATTGAACACTTTTATATGAAAGCTATAATAAACATAATTTTTATTATTAACACACACAAACTTGATCTAATCATCCTTTCAACTTTTATGTGCAGAAAACTCTCCAACATTTCGACATTTAGTCCACGTCAATTATCACTGAGCATATACCAATATTTCCTCTAATTACATGCATAATTAAACAGAAAAAATCTAATATAGACATTTTTTTAAATAATAAGTCTAATCGAAATAAACTTTTTCAATTCTTAACAATTACAAAATATAAAACTTACCATTCTACTTAGAGAAGAATCCTCACCCGTTTCAGAGATAGTTTAGAGATATTTTATATTTTTTACAAATTTTCCAAATGACCGATTGACTCAAATTT
>NW_027113304.1:684901-699484 GCF_000696795.3 Halyomorpha halys | reverse complement strand
GCCGATGGGAAGAGAATGCTAGAAGGACCTTGCACGTATGGCGAAGGATTTGCTAAAGGAGGCGGTTCTGTAGGAGGGCATATATAAATCAATCGTAGGGATCTGTGAAAGAAGAGTGAGCAGATCAAGGATATGGTAGATTTTTTCATTGTAAAGACATGGTTTAGGAAACCTCCAATTAGTTATTGCCTTCGGGAGGCACGATATAAGCCACTTCAACTCGGCACATCAAGGGGAGACATGAAAGCGCCTGAAAACCCGATAAATCTTAAGTAATTGACGAGTCTCTTCAGTCACAACTGTAGACCAGCAGATAGCCTTCTGTAGACAAAGGAACCGTAGTCGATGTGGGGAGAAACGAGAGGGGATTCTCGGAACGAATAGGTATTCCAAAGGATCGGCTCTGGGTATCTTAGGAATTGTTTATAAGATTAAAACTACAAATAAGAGAAAATTTAAAAAGACCTGGTTAGTGAACACAGTTCATCGCCCAGAAAAACAGCAGCTGTATGTCGTTTTCACGGATTAAGCATGTTCTGAAGTCTGCTATTCTCTTTGTCTGATTAAAAACGTTTGAATTATTTTATATCAGTGAACGACCACTCAACGTTTATCGCCAATAAGCATAGTCTCAAGAAATTGGTAAATTAATTGAAACTAGAGCACATACAAATAAAACAAAATTTATTATTTTTAATTTTCTTCAAAAATTGTATAAAAGCAACACTATACCCCGTTGTGGATTAATAGTAAACTATTTAGCCATAACAATTTTCTTGATTAAATATTTATTCTATTACATAAAAATAAAAATATAATGAAATACATTTGAAACCAAGATGCATCTCTCCCAGAAATGTTCTGATTGGACACTACTTCGGCATTGGGCCTATGATTTAAAAATATAGATTACATAAATCTATGGTAGATAGCAGATTTCGGTGATAATCGACAGTAGTCCAGGTGTACGCTTGATTTTTGATTGTTCTCTTCCACAAAGCGGTCACGTCTTCTGGAAGTCGTGAATGAAGGGGCTTCGTTTCTTTAAAGTCTTTAAATATATGAGTGTTTTACTTCCTTTAAACTGCTAGAAAGTATTTTCATTGAATAATAATTAATTAGCCCCTAATTATTTCCGGAATTTTTAACAAACCCATTTTATAGTCTCTGATAATGAAAATTAGGACATAAATCAAATTAGAAAGAGAGAGGAGAGATAAGGAGAGAGAGTGGGGTTTGGGGAGGGAAAGGGTTGCAATAACAGGTGTACCAGGACCCCCACAAATAGGACCCCATCAATAACGAACAATGATAAGTTGGATCCTCTACCTTAGTGCCCGGCAGGTTTAAGCGCATTAATGTTCACTCAATACCCATTTCGCCTACGTTTCCGTGATCATTGAGCTGAATATACCATAATAGCTCATAACAAGGATAAACCAACATGGAAAACCGTTATTCCGCATCAGCAATAATACACAAATAAACCTTTGACTACTATTTGCCTTTTACTAGCTTTTCCTTTGAATTGCTGACGATAATAAGCCGGATTTTTGTGTACTTGTATCTCTGTTCCCTTACTTAAAATTCAACTAAACCTCAACAGAATTTTTTATCATAAAAATGACGTTACTATGATATTAGTATTATATTTCAGGAAATTGCAGATTTTTGGATCTGGTGAATAAAACTGCATTTTAGATTTTTACAGTGAAATCATAGTATAAATTTTCAAATTTGTTTGATATTCATGAAAAAATAACTTAGATAACTAAAAAATAATAATTAATATTCAAATCAATGATGCAAGATACGAGTTAAATAATTAATTCTAGTTAGGTTCGGTGATTGCCGCGATCTTCGGGAAATGGAGAAAAACCAAAATACCTCTGTTTTAAGAAATCACAAGATGGCGCTCAATGCAATATTGCAAGTTTTTAAGTGTAATTTATATTTAATAAAAAAAAAGAAAGTGCTAATATGAGTACATTAATAATAATAGCACATGATGATAACTTGAGGTTAAATTTTAATTTTTATCTAGTTTTTTATTTAATATTTATTTTTATTTAATACTATATATTTATTTAATATTTTTATGTTGTAGTGTAAACTAGTCAACCACCCCAGGCCGGATTAGAACCGTTGCTGCTGAAGTTACGAGTAGGGGTTGCAAAATCGGACCAAAAGTTTAATACCGGTATTCGGTTTTTTTTTTTAGATCTTAAAATCGGAATACCAGTAGTAGGAATTATAAAATAAATTTCGTTGTTTTATTTGCCAGTTTTATTTCAGAGAGTAAATATCTAAAAATATGATTTGTTACTTATAAATTACAACAGTATATAAATAATCACAAAAAGTTGAAAGAACAAGACACATCTTATGCAGTATGATATATATGCAAATACAATGTGAATAACAAACTCACCAATTTAAAAAATGTCGAATTTTTTCGAAATATTACGCAATTTCTTCACACCTAATACATTGTTCTCACAGATACCAATATCACACCACGAATCATGCGCATGTGCAGTATAGGCAGTTTCGGCCCGCTTCCTTGGATGATTCAAACATTGTATCACTTCCCAAGATTGTAGAAGAACTTTGTATTCACAGTCTAATTAATTTCGCCCATTAGGGAGACATAAAAACAAAAACGTATCCTATTTGCTATGTTGGTGACCCCAGAACATATAGTCAGACAATTAAAAAAAACGGTATTTAAACTTGAGAATACAGGTAACACAAAATTGTACAAATAGCTCAAAATACCGGTATTCGGTATCCAGGTATACCGGTATTGCAATCCATAGTTACAAGGTTGCTAAGACAACACCTCGACTCCCTCTGCTACAACCGGCCCATGTGTTTAATTTTGAACCTACAGCGTCGTAGCTGAAACGAAGCCTAGTCAAAGAGTATATTAATTGTTATTTTAAAATACGATATGAAAATGTATACTTATTATGTATTTTTTACAAACATATATATTACAGTTAAGTAAATATATTTCCTCCTAAAATTCAGAATACTTTATAAATGTTTATTTTAGTTTATGCAATCTAACTCTACTTTTTTTCTATTATTTTATCAAATATTTGGAATAACCAATAAATCCAGCTAAAAAATTAATTATGATAAGAAACCCCATGTATTAGTACTTACATTATTAAATCAGATAATAGCATCGATATTGAATGTGGTCTTATTACCGAAAAAAAATGGTTTTTATTTGATAGCCATGGATGGTTTGACTAATAGTGAAATGAAAAATAGTTTATTATTCTGGGACTCGGTCTCTTAAGAACAATTACAAAGGCAATTTTAATTTTGTAATAACATTCATTGGCCATAAACAGTGTGTCTACATTTAATTTTAACTTATATACAGAGAGAAAAAAAATAGATTAATTAAAAAACTAATTGACTAAGTAAAAACAAAACAAAAAGTTAATTACAAAATTATCATAATACAATAATATATATTATACATTACAATACATTTATTATACAAATTACAAATTACTATTATAATAATGGGTCAGATTGGTGAAGCATAAGGTAGTTAAATATAAGGGATTTAAACGAGGGAAGGGTTGGTACATGAGGTATGTTAGTGGAAATTGAATTCCAGAGGTATGCAGATCGGGTAAAAAAACCATTTATCAAACGCAGCAGTTCGGTGAGATGGCGGGTAGATGTTAGATAAACGGGACCTGGGAGTACGGGATATAGGAGGGGCGTTGAGTACTAATTGCTTGGAATAAAAAGGAAGCTAGAAAGTACTGGCATCGGAAGGATGGACAGAGCCACTTAACCTCGGCGTAATACTGGGTTATGTGCTTATCTCTGGTGATCCCGAAAATAAATCGAACAGATATCGAAAATAAGTCGAATTAATAAGACGTTTAAATTTAGATTCGCGAATACCCGAGAATCCATCATATACCAGGCAGCCATAGTCGAACTGAGGGAAAACAAAAAATTGCGGAGAGATAAATTTTAAATCGATTATATAATAATAAGAAATCTTGTGGTGAGATAAGTATCAACTGTAGAACAACAATTATATTGTTAACACTATATTAAAGTTTAACTAAACGAAGCCAACTAATTCAAATTAACGGAATTGCGGAATAAATCAATCTATATAACTTTCAATATGAGATTTATCAGAGGTACAATTTTTTTTTTTACCTCCAAAAATTATATCTTAGTTCAATTTTTTTTACAATGACCATTAAATTAATCATTTTTTTATGTAGAATTTCGTCATTGAATCCTCGAAGGTTCTTGATAAGTCTATTGCATGATTTTTCAATAATTAATATTTTTAATTTTAAAAATTAGGCTATAATCAACTTATTTTTGTTTCCTTCCTGCTATCGTTTTTCAAAAATCATAGACATTATTTTAATTAAAAATTTAAATTGGCTAACACTTTATTTCTATCAATTATTGACTACAATGCACGTGGTAAAACATCCAGAAATATTGAGGTTCAATAGTTTAATGAGATAATTTTAAATTTTTCAATTAACAATGGAATTTAGAACTATACACTGATACGGCATTCGCATCAGTTTTCCACTTTTCAACTTCCACATGACATATAATACAAAAAGAAAATTACACAATTGACTTCAAAATTATACAAAAGAGTTTATAAGTAATTTGAAAATAAGTATAATTAATTAGTAAATTTAAGAAGATGAAAATTTGAAGTGATTGGTCTCGAGTGGGGCAGCTTTCATTAAGTAGGGAAAAGCTCTTCCACGAGGCCGGCTTTTCAATTACTAATGATACGACTCAGGTGGAAAATTACCCTGAAAGCACGATTGAAATTTTCCAATGATTACAATCAAATGATTCCTTTCGATAAGTGACGTATGGTTCAATTCAACGTAAGCTCGATAGACTTCTGAACTTTACCGTTACAGATTTTTTTTTAAATTTTGCACAGATAGTGTATTGGCAAAGATGTTAAATTGTATTGAGATATAGTCTCTTGGTTTTTTTAAATTAAAGAGCTGTTAAGCCCTAATTAATAGACTAAAAAACAGAAAACGACAAGTTATAGATATTCTGGAGAAGCTTCCCTAATTTTACTACAGATATGGGATAGTCGTCATTTTCCAGTGTACTCCATGTCCTTATGGTATGAAACATGTGGGACAGAAATAGTTTCAATGATAAACAAATGAAAAAATTAATCCCTCTCTCATAAATTCAACGCTTCGTTCATATTAATGATTATATGTTAATTTGAAAGTTTTCATGAGAATAAATATAATCCAGACTTAAATTATTATTCAGTAAATAAGCCATTCTTTTTTTTCGTAAATAAAAATAAAAATTTTAAATTAGGTTTTGAGTAATGTCAACCAATATAGTGTTTTATATGATATGGAATAGGCTTAAAATTTACTGTGAAATGAAACCTGTCCCATGTCTCAAGCAATATTAGGGAAGGTTCTAAAGCGATTCCGAAACATGTCGTTCTATGTTTATTGTTCCATTTATGAGGATTGACAGCTCTGTAATTCAAAAACGAGTTGAATATATCTATACAATTTTTCAATTTAATTTTTCAATTACTTTTTCCCAAGTCTATACCTTTACACACTGTAAAATTTGTAGAATAACCGTGATGGTAAGGTTTAAAAGTGCGTTGAGTTGACCAGGAATGACCTGTATTCAAATTAATTAGGTTATTTTCCCCCAACTTACTTGTCATCTATTCACGTCAATGTATCACTTAAGTAAGTTTAGTTTATAAAAAATAAATGGTCTTAGTAATAAAATACAAATGAAAAAACGATATAACAACTATTTGTTAAAATCTGCAAAAATGAAATAAATTACAAATTTTAATTTTTAGTGTTGTTAAAGGAATTGAGGGAGCAACTGACTTTGGAAGTATTTGTCAAAGCAAAACTTTAACCTCACTCTTTCCTACCTTCATTCAAGTACTACTCGTTTATGGCATTTGATACTTCAAATTCATATCAGGGCTACTATAGCTCCTAAACACCTTATCCTGCAAATGTACAAAAGAATGTAAAAGAGTTCGCAGGAAATAATGGCGCATTTACCGTAAATAGTGAATGTTTGGCCATCCAGCTGCAAAGGAGTTTTAAACACAAATAAAATGAAGGAAGATGGTTCAAAAAACTGGCCACGACGTAAAGGTCAAAAATAAAAATGGAATAATCAAATCCAAACGCAACTATCAAAAAGCTGTCGATTCAATTATTACACGGCAATATGTACTTAATTCTTAAAATTATTGATTTTTGCATGGAACGATATATTATTTTCAAATTACTTACAATATCATATCTAATCTATCATACATATCTAATTGATGGAATAATTAGATTAAAACAAAACCAAATTTATTCAAGTTAAAAATGATGCTTGCATTATACATTTAAAGCATAATAATTTCACCCAAAGGTATTTCCACTTTGATATTGTTTCTGTAGCATTATTGCATTGCTAGAATTTAAATGTGAAATAAACTATTTAGCCTATACAAGTTTCACGAGCTCTCAGAGAAAATTCATAATTGAATATTTGAAACAAAAAACGTTTTTTATTTATTATAAAAAAATTATTAATACCATCTACTAGACCGATGTAGGATAAATGGAAACTTATTTTTTTTTTTTTTAAATATAAGTGGTGATTAAAACTTTCCTCTTCCTTTCCAAAAAAAAAAACTAAAACCCTACTATAATTACATGTCTTATTATTATTATTAATATATAATGTATATATTTAACTAATTTAATTTTTTAATTCGTTATGAAGTATTTAACAAGTGTTGGTCGAAAACCTGAAGGAGCATCGATGGAGATAAATACGGTGTGCAAATACCGATGGTAAACATAGATTATGGTTATGATGAAAAACATCCACGTCTGTTTTGCCATCCCTCATAACTGTTTGTGTCCAGTACAGACCGAAGAGACCACAATGCGTCATTTGTAACGTCACCACAGATATCCGTCACATACTGTTAATCTACCACCCACCGTATGTGGGTTTAGTATTAATTACAATTTGTTGCATATAGGTAATGTTCATAGTTTATATTCGGTATTGTAGATGAAACAAAGAATTTAATCTTCCCACTATTGTAAACTTTAGAGCTCTGGCCAGTTTTTACTTTCACTTGTTTGGTCTACCTAAATTATATTTTCACTTTATGTCCCTTTTTATTAAATGAACAAATAATTTTCTTTATGTGCCAAATAATTCGTTTAAGAGATGAATATTGTACAAGAAAGCAAATTTCAGGAGTACTTATAATGATTTTTTGGAGAACTGAGAATAGTCTGAAAATGTTGATGTTTTGGTGTTGCCATGAAGTCTGAAGTCCACTGGAGAAAAAGGTGTCTTACTCATCTTTCTTAATTTCGATTTAAAATGAAGTGATTAAAACGGTTTGTAGTTTTCCAGAACAAACAGCTCTGTACTTTTAAATACTATTTTTTTTTTTTTTTTTTTTGGCTTCTCACTCTGGCTTGAATAGTTAAATAACCTGTAGTATATCCTATTCTTCCCTAAGTAGGAAATGGTAGATGGAATTTCATGAAATTTGTTATTGTTTTTTTTTATTTAATTCAAATCAGACAAATCATTTTTGAGTGGTTGTGTTCGTATAAAATATTAACCAGATACCAATCCACTCCATCTCGGAAAGTTTAATCAAAATCGAGTTGACAAAACACAAAAGTTTCAATTACTTTTGAATACTAATTTATTTGGCTTCTCAATCTGCCTTGAATAGTTTTATAACCTGTAAGATATCCTTTTCTGATCTAAATTGGAGAATACAATTGTGTTAAACTAGAAAAAATGAAGTCTAATTTTACTGGACTAATTGATTATGATTCAAAATATCATCTTTTGGTGGATATATGCCTTAAATAATGCGGTGGTCAATTTATAATTATAATGTGGAATTAATATAAATAGATAAAATGACCCATTAACATAATTACAATTTAAATCTTTTGTTTTTTATAGAAGAAAAACTTATAACTGACAAATCTTTAAAACAGTAATAGGAACGGAGTTTTACATCTAACCTATCTCGTATTTACATTTATTCATAAAGAAGCAATCCCTCACTTACGTACAGGGTTAAGGAGTAAAGTTTTAACAAGATAATAAACCAGTTTGCTTACGAGATCCGATCAAGGGGAAAATTCGGGTCACTTTTGACAAGTCGAAGGAACAATGAGAAAACTTTCCTCTAGGCCGCTGGCTAATTAAATTTGGAAGTTAAATTTAATTTTCGACTCAGGGAATTTTCACAGTCTTTATTTTCTTTTTTGAGCGAATGACAGTCGTACTCAGGTCGGAGAGTTCTGTCATCGGCCTCAAAGAAAGTCTATAAAATCATTTTTATCCCTCTCAGACCTTTGGGCATACTTCATTCTAGATATTTATTTAAATTAAAAATTAAAATATAAATGTTAAGTATCATAGTTCTTGGCAGTGATGACATTGTGGAAAGCGTTCATACTGTACTCCAGTACATTAAAAATACTCTATTGATAGCACGTACTGCTTTTATATCCTCAATTTTGGTCTCAGTGGATGCGATGTTGAGTAAGGATGGTATCTCCTTTATTGTTTCATATGGATTTTTAATACATATTTTTAAGACATCGAATGTCAAGAATGTCCCTTACGTTTTAAAATACCTCTTGAATATATTGATATTTTCTTGTAGGTCCACATCCAATAATGAATACTTTTTTTTAACCCGGCGTTTACTTTTGGTTGTTGAAGTTTGATAATTATAATTACTGGATTTTTTAATGAGATCATTATAGTTGACCGTAGATTGATATGGGGAGATGATCGGAGGTGCGGTCAGCAAAGATACACAAATAAAAAAAATTATTAATTTGTGCCCACGATTCGGTCTTCTTACATATATTCCGTTTTATTTCTTGCCCATTGTATCTCATATATTGTTTTCTTTCACACACTTCATTATGTTGATTTAAATTGTTTTCCACCTTTACCCTTCGTCGTAAGCCTACTGACTGCCCTACAGTTTCATTTAATGATGTTACTCTTACCCCTGTCGAACAGACCGCTACCTTGGACTACATCTGGACAAACAATTAACCTGGAACCAGGACAAGACTGAAAAGACAGGAAACTGCACGTCGATTTCGACTATTACAGCACTTACTAGACAAACGGTCTGAACTTCCAACACATTACAAAAGACTGATCTACATGACTGTAATAAGGCCAATCTGGACATATGGAGTTGAGCTTTGGGACTCCAATAAACCTTCGAATTCCTCTCGTATTCAATCCTTACAATCCAAAATCCTTCGTAAAATCCTCAATGCTCCTTACGTTGTCACAAATAAAATCATACATAAAGACCTTAATGTTCTCTACGTAACCGATCTATCCCGAACCAGATATCCCTCCTTCCATTATAAACTCCGTAACCACTCAAACCCCCTAGTTTCTAACCTTGCTTCCTCTTTCATTCCTGACAATCCTTCGAGGTGCCTGAAAAGAAGATGGCCACGAGACCAGCTAATGTAAAATGTCATTAGAGTGCTACCAATGAGTAGTTTCTCTACACGCCTGTAACACTCCAATTTAACTTAGATCAGATTTACTAAATGTATTATAATGTACAGTTGTAAACAGCAATAAATAAATATTTAAAAAAAAAAAATTGTTTTCATTATTTTTACATATTTTATTATTTACAATTTCTTCCTTACCTTTAATTAGTTATGTTTATTCCCTTTTTTTACTTGAACGCCCGCTGTTATTATATATATTTTTTTTAATAATTTATTTTGTATAATTCTTGCCTCTACAATATTATATCATAATCTAAACGCTGACACAAATAAGTTTTTTTTCTATTTGTGGATCTAAGCTGACCTATAATATATGAAGTTAGTAATCTTTGAATGTTCTGACTGAGTTTCTGGATACATTCTTATGTCATCAGCTCAACGTTTGAAAAAATATTGTTATTTAATTTTTCTTGAACTCCCGGTAAACTTCAGGGGGAATATAATTTATTTTAGCTATTGCTGGTGGTCACATTAATAGTACGACTTTCTTCAGCTTGAATTGTATTCAGGACTGATACAATCTTTTGTTCGAGAAGGAGTTATTGAGAAGTGAAGGACACCAGGTCCACTGTTCATGTGCAAAAACTAGGAAATTGCCCTCAGAATAGTTGACAGCGGTGTAGGAGAGAAATCTCCTCCCCGTTATCACTCCCCAAATATACAGTACCGAAACTTATAAAATTCGCCAGAAAATAATCAATAAATAGTATATTATTGGATTTCCGTAAGTGAGATTCGACATAAAAGCAATAAATAACTACGTTAAAGTATATTTAGCAGTTTTTGTTGTCCTACTTTCCTAAATTAATTGTTGAATAACTTCTGAGGGCAGAGATATCAACAGAGACAAAAGGAGGCGTCAAAGAAAATGCGAAGATTCCTAATGGCTTGAAGTCAAAATAGCGAAGCCTGTCCTTTGAAGAAAGCCCAAAGGATGATTGATACAATGTCACAGCTGACGTAGAGCAACGCTTTGTCCCATCTGCCTCAATATATTCTTTGCCAAATATTAATAGCTCATGAATTGAATCAGACGTTTTGCCAATATCCAATTCGAATTCTCTTCATATTAAATAAATGTAATATAAATGCTTCGTTGCAATTTTTCCAGCCTTGAGTCAATTAAAGTAGTATTGCATTATTATTTGTAATGATAAAAAAGAGAAAAACAAAATGAAAAAAAAAAACTGGTCTTAAATACTTAAAATGATTTTATGGAGTCATCATGCCAACTGAAAAAGCTCAAATAAAGGTCAAGTGTAACTAAAAAGTAATTATTTAATAACTAATTGACGTGAAAATACTATTAAATAATTAATTTATAAAAATCGTGGTACTGGCAGAAAAAAAAAATTGCTCATGCTCCCGCCAGTTAAACTCGTGCTAGAACACATCTTTTATTTACGTTGTTTTCATTATTCACCTCTACCTTCTTTTACTTTCCATGTTATAATATTTAATAAAATATAAAAATATAATATAATATAAATATGATATCTATTTTCCAAAATCATTAACTTTTTTACGATATATAACACGTATATATTACAACACTTATTTCCGGTACTTTGTTTTAAATTTTTTTTTTTTACTTTATTTATTCTATTCACAGCATTCATTTTAGCATTTTTACAACCAGCGATTGAGATGTACAGAGTGAAAAAAAGCCAAACAAATGTCATGAAGGTTAAGGTCATCCAATGATGCCACTTCATTAAAATTTAAATTCAAAAATCAATTCGTTCGTTTAGAAAAACAGAAGGACATAGACCATGACGGAGTGTAAAAGTCATTTGCACTTATTTCTCAATGTTTATCCCTGTTTCCCATTTGATACACCATTCATTGATGTGAGGTAGGTGTATTTGTAATTGTTCTGAAGCTTGTACTGGGTCGCCATGCTTGGCTAAAATGGCTGTATCGTCAGCATATATGGCCATGAGAGTGTGCTCCATTGTGGGTAAATCGGAGGTGTACAAAGTTTGTAATAAAGGCGCTAGTATAGATCCCTGGGGAACTCTAGCTTCTGCTGTAAGATATGAGGATAGTGATGAGCTCTGTCGAATCCGGAAGTATCTCATATATTTTTCCAATTACTTCGTTAAGTTAATTATTAAATTTTGTTATATTTTATAATTATCCGCGTTACAATGTTAATAAAAATTTGAGATGGTTAATTATGTTAAAGAAACGAAATTTAGTGTACTTTAGAAGATTTTTTTAAAACAATTGAGCCCTGCTATACTATTCCAATGATAGTTAGACCTAGCTGATATTCAAGTTTATTAAAAATTATGAAAATTGTACACACATAAAGGTTTTACTCACACAAACTATTTTGCGAAACGTGCTTAGTTATACTCAAAACGTGCGTGCATTTTTGTGGAATACTGGAAGTAGAAATTTTGCACAATGACAATACTTTTCCTACCTATATAGGAATCATTAGATCCACTATAGGTAGAAAAGGTAAAAAAATATATATATATATTAGAATATTACTTAAAGGTTTCAAAAATAAAGTAATAATTGAATAACTGAAGATTTCAAAAATAAAGTCAATAAATCTGTTGTTTTAGCTTACTCATCTATCTATTTTATAATACTATAAATATTTAAATAAATATCTCGAATGTTTATCTTCCAAACTTAGAGCACTAATATGTATGACCCTTTTTTAGAAGGGTAATCGTTTTCACCAACATGTATAACTTGCAGCTCTTCATTTAGAGCCTCAGCTGTGAAAGTGTCATTTAGACTCTCATAAAGTACTAAATAACTATCACATTGATAGTTTGTTGCTCACTATTGTCCTCATCTCAGGAATACCATGTTCTTGATAACTATCAATTGATGATCAGTAGTTGAGCTGAAGTGTTGAAGGGTACTATCTGAGATAAACTATATATAGTAGTCAAAGTAGTACATATTTCGTCATGTAGTTTTTGTCTCCACTGTTATAGAGTAGATCTTAGAAAAATTTCGGTTTCACCTTGTAACTGGCGCCCACAACTGGCACTCTAAGTAGCTAATTTAACGTAACTCTTTGACCAACTTTGCAGTCAGCACAAGAATCCTAAAGAATCTTCTAAATTGTACTTATTTCAATTAGTTTCACTTTTATAATGTGGTTTGAGCTTAATTAAGGTATGGGTATTTGTACGCTTTATAAAATAATTTACCACCTTGTGCAACACCAAGTTAAAAGATATATTTTATTTTTTAACATCTACCATTTTTTTTTTTTTGTCTTACTGAATATGAACAATTTAATGAGTGCCTGGCAGTGCTATAATTTATTTAGGGACTTTGAAGTTCACATATGTACTGTAAGTATTGAACCAGAAAATAACAAATACCATTAATCCAACAGTTCAAACTTAGTTATTTATATCGATATTACTGAACGAGAATATTAAATACTGTTTTCCAATGATTATATGTGTATATATATTTCCGAAAAAGTTATTCTTACTGACAGACCATATAACTGACAGTAGCCAACTGCCTGTGATAAAGACAGCTACTCGATTTACATTTCCTGACAGATTTTATTTTTGAACTTTCTCTCAGCATAAACGGAACCACTTCTCAGAAGCCGATACTTCCACAGAGGAAATGAACTTTACCTTCTTTAGTACCGAGATCAGAACCTCAAATTATTAGTTGTGCAAATTCAAAATTCCATACGAGAAACAGTTTCGATATTTTGAGAAATATTGTTATTCTCGTCGTCTTCCAAGAATGCTAGCAAAAAAGTAGGTTAAAATTTATCGTTTCTTCGTCATTCAATATTCTAGGTAAATTTAAAGACAATTAGGAAACTTTAGTTATTATATTTTTAGAAGAATTCTTCATATTTCACTAACTAATTTCTTCTAGCCATATTATCAATAATGAATTAATATGCATCGTTGTTTAAGTATGAATTTTAGGTTTATACCTAATTAATAATTTATAGCAAGATAAACGATGAAAAAATTCATATTATTTTTTTCGGCGTTTTTATATTTAAAAAAATAAGTTTCATAAAATATTATTAAATCTCGTACTATTATTTATTAAAGTTGCCATTTTCATGAAAAACCTTTGTTTACTTTATTTTCAGCTACATATTACTTTCTTGATTTCTAATATAATATCTATCTGGATAAGTTGAAGTTTAGCAGTCAACTCTTCAAAGTACTTTTTATCTTTGGCTCTCGTAAGAAATAAGATTAATTTCCTATGTAGTTGACTTTTAGTTGAAATTTAGTCTTATTTATTCCACAATTCCTAATTATTTATTACCTTGAATAATCTTCGTTATGGAAGCGGTGGCCTGTTGTAATTTTGGGGGCCAACAGCCAAGTTCGAGGTCCCCTAAGCTTCTTATTCCATACTTGAAGAATGTAATACGCAATAAATAATTATTCATACATGGTAATTAAAGGGGCTATGTTACAAATAGTAAATTTTAAGAAAACGCAATTTTGAGAAAAGTTCAATTTTTGTTGTTTTTTTTAGCTTGTTATGTTTTGAAGCCCCTTCTACATCTAGATATCTCAATTATTAATTGGATTTTGAGGTTAGAGTACCTCACACTAGGTAGGTATCTACCCCCTTCATCCACATCTGCTGGAAGTTCCTGTACATATTCACAAATTATTTTTAAATTCATAAGACTAAGTTCATTGACGATTGACTCAGCTTTTGTGTTGGCTAAAGAGAGGTCATTTTTAACGTAAGAGGATATCATATTTGATACCTCAGAGTTGTTAACAATTTTACTATGGTAGGTGGATTATTATATTTTGTAGCATCTAAGAATACGTGCTTGATTTCAATTTAATTCCTTATCAACTAAATATATTATTAAAGATTAAGTTAAATATGGATAATCAGTTTTTTTCTTTTTGATTTGTAAATGAACTTGAAAGCATCTTTTAAATGAAAAAAA
>NW_027113304.1:682687-684731 GCF_000696795.3 Halyomorpha halys | reverse complement strand
TACATTACTTGAACTGATATAATTTGGTCCTTTGTAATACAACAGCAAAATTATTTATAGATTAAGAATGCTATTGTTTTATTTTTCTTCTTATGGGATATTTTTTTTTAAAGAAAGCAATTTTTAATTATTCCCTTATCCCCATATTAATGCCAAAGGAGCCAGATAAGAATTTTATAAAAAAAAACAAAAACGAATCAAGTGTAAAATAATTTGAGTAAAGCATTTTTTCCCCCCTATCTCTCTAAAACCTAAAATAAAATATGAATTAGTAAGTTGTATTACGTATATGTTACATAAATCAAATTAAATACAATATTTTTCTACCGTTGGTACTTGAAGGTATACAGTGATATACTTGTAGTATATATTGATATAGCTGAGGTTTGATGTGTCCATTCTGAGAGATTTCTATTAAAATATTTGAAGGTGAGGGGCCTCCTCTGAGTAAAGTTCGAACTATCAATCTTATATTAATTCTTATCGGGACAGGAATTATTTATGAGAGCCACAATCGATTTAGGAAACGCAATTAATTTTGACAAAATAGTTGTGTTATTTTTCAGCTGTGTGCTTTAGTACATTAATACAAATATTAACAAATACTCAGCTTCTTTATTTTTATCAGAGCCCATAATGATTTCCATACAGATCTAAATTCGATACTTAACGGCCGAATGCAATTTCCTGAGGAGTATCCTAACGATACTAAATGAATTCCAATAGTGTAGCGAAGAGACATATAGGACGCGATGGAAAGTTTCTTTCGACAGCTAATTTATCTGAATTCAAGATGAGGCAGTTATTATGGCTGATAAAACTCATTTCTTATTTTTATCTTCTACGGTAGAGACGTCGACTCGACGGAGATATTTGTATTTTTTATGTGAGGATTTCAGTTAAGAAATTTTTTATTTATTGGTTGAATTAATTTGTTTTGCTGGTGATATTAGTCACCATTTTTATAACAGCTGTTTCGAAAATCAATGAATATATTATCTGCCTAATGTAAACGAACTGTTGAAATAACTTTTAATGGCGAGTTTGAGAAGCTAAAATGGTCAGTTTTAATGGAAATATCTTAAGTTATATACGATATTTTTTATTCTAGACTGCAATCAAACTAAACCCTAAACTGAGCAGAATATCTTTAGTTTGATCAACAGCCCATTAATTTTACAATAATTAACTATAGCAAACTACACTAACGTTTCTCCACCAATAATACGATAAACTCGGAAGTAACATAACTATTCAATTATTATAATGATATTCTTTACTCTAGCAATATACTCGAAACAGTAAACAAAATGTTTATTTCTTTTTTTATCCGAAACTTATGTGAACAATATTAACGGACCAATCACTATAAAATCGCTTAACGCTTTTAAAAGCGTTTTAACTTTTAAACTAAAGAACAATTTGTTTAAAACTCTTTAAAGAAATTCAAAGCATTTCAAAATAATCCATATTTTTAGTTTTTTCTCCCTCTGGTATAAGCATATACTGGTTTTCTCCATTTATATACCCTGCCCCTAAGACGGTCCTTAATAAAAAAAAATGCGAAATATTATATTTCTTTACTAATTATTTAGTTTGAAGAAGCACGAGAAAAGGTTCATAGCAAACAATAACAGCTAATATAAGTACATTTAATGACAATGCAGACAGTACTAACCGATATTTTAAAGGTTATTAATACCGTAAAGTACAAAATAACATTTTTTTAAAATAAACTTTTAGCATTAAGCCTGTTTTAATGCTTGAGGTTTAGATTTAAACTAATCGGTAAATATGCAATTACTCTTAGTGTCGGTCACACACATATACTTTGGACCCACAGAAGCTTTGTCCAGCTTGGAGGATTGTTATCATTTTTTATACATACCGAAACTAATCAATATTACCCCATATTACTAGCATGAATTTCTGTTAGTACCCTCACGATTGGATCTTAAACTGTTTTTAATTTATGTAATTAAATAATTAAGTAATCTTTTATAAAGGATACTTATCATCCCAATAGTATCTATATTTTTTTTTT
>NW_027113304.1:679636-681648 GCF_000696795.3 Halyomorpha halys | reverse complement strand
AAAAAATAAAAATAAAAATAAAAAATTAAAAATAAATAAAATTTAACGAATATTAGCAAAATTAAATAAAATATGAATGGCGTTAATGACCAATGAAGTTTGGCGCCACTGAACAACCAAACAAACAAACCGCCGAACTCCACGCGACAGCATGAGCCCTCCATTTTTTCCTTTTAATAACTCAAAAGACAATTTTAATAATCTCAGATTCGTTGAGCTCTCTAAAATGTTCGAGAAACGTGTGAACATCCAATCATAAGATTAAAAATATTTTTCTAAGGATGTCCTCACTATTTTCCATCAATATACAGAATTGGATTGAGCCCGAGTTTATGGGGAAGCTACAGTTACATCAGTGTTAAGTAATTTTTAAAAACACATCGCTTCCTATCTAAATTAAGGCACCTCTTGGATTTTAATTTTGTTTCTTTAATTTGTTTTTATTATTATAAGTAATATTTTTTACATTTCAATTACATGCATGTGTGCTTTAGTGAACGTGTTTGTTTGTTTGTAAGTTAGTTATAACATTCCATTGTCGATGATGACCAAAAGCTTTTACGCCTTTAAACAAAAACAAACAAACAGGTTAATTGAAACTTGCGAAACAATAACACATATCCATTGCCGTTCGGCCGCTCTGTAAAAAACATGTGAACTGAAAGTTTTTGTTAAGTTACAACATTTGATATGAATGTTATTGCTCACATTTCATTAATAAAGTATTTGTAACTCATTAATTTATTTAATATAACCTAAATAATCAGTAACAATGCAAATTATTTGACGTGCATATCTACTAAACAAAACGTTGATGTTACCTTCACAGATAATGTGCAATTGTCTGAGGTTCCTAATTCATATTTTCAGTTTAGACACTTAGAGTCTAGAAACACCCTATATACAAAAATTACAATAATAAAATGCTAAAATTCATTGTATCATTGCTGGAGGTTGGAGTCATTCAAAAAAGAACTCTTTTAATTATCAATATCTTATATCTGCATATACTCGGCAAACATGAATGCAGACAAGGCCATGGACCAGGCCGCCGCAGCGGCCCAACTCATCGCTAACAAACTACGAGACATAAACATCCACATCAATCCACAAAAAACAGACGCCATGACCTTCTCATACAAGAAAACTCCCAACAGAGCACCTAAACTCAACGAACAGACAATACAAACCAAGAAACATCTCACTTATCTAGGCATTAAACAAGAAACACATCTATCTTTCACTGCACATATACAGAATAGAATACAAATCGTCAATTCAACATCATACCAACTTAAACACCTCATCTACTCACCAAAGCTGTCACTCAGACTCAAATTACTCATCTACAAAGTAATACTACGACCATCACTCCTATACGGCGCACCATTACTACACTTAGTACTATCTTTACCCAACAGCCCTGAAATCACTACAACAATACCAAAACAACACACTATAGAAGATAAGTCGAGGGACATCTCTGGAAAGACGTAACATGGCACACATTCATAACGAACTACATTTAGAAACTGTACAACAACACATCACACGGAGACACATTAAATTCTTCGACAGTCTCCCTGCTTCCTTCAATCCAGTATTCCAGTATATCACTCCATCCCCCCTTCCTGAGAGGTGGCAGGGCAGGAAAGGTTCCAAAAACCCTATTAAGATCACCTGAGAACTCCATCTTCTGATGCACCCCCACCCCCACCCTCACACTTCTTTTCGACTTCTGACTTTTTTCTTATTATTTCACCATTATCTATCGTCTTTATTAATTAATCTTATATGCGATACAACACGAGGAGGCCTCCGGACTTAAAATAGCTCCTTTTTAGAATGGATAGCTCATATATAATATTAAACATAACAGGTAACCTTAAAATACCAAAGGTAGTAAAAGGTAAGACAGAACACGAATTACTTTTTATTTTTCACAGTAATGCACTTACTAATTCACTTTTTATTTCTTTTTTAGAGGGCTCGGAAAAAGAAAAAAAAATCAA
>NW_027113304.1:678110-679586 GCF_000696795.3 Halyomorpha halys | reverse complement strand
TCAATATCTTAAAGATGATAATGATCCTCTTTACTAACTGAAATCGAAAACCTAATTTATATTGTTTGATATTTTTTCTTCAGAATTTATTTTAAAAGGTGAGAGTATTAATAGCTTTCATCAGGAAAGATTAATTTTCCTTTAATCTAAGCGTTGGATTGGCAGTTCATTAGATTCCTTGTTAACTCTTGTACTTTGAGCTGACTCGTTCTTGTACTTTTAACAATCATGAAAATATAATATTTATTTTTACGCAAATCTTTGAATCAGGATCTGTTTCTAAATTTAAAATCAAATTTAACTACTTCTTTTTCCCTGTTATTAACTGTAATTATTATGATAGGGGACGCCTTACGATATCATTTTTTCTATTCATTTTATTACGAAACAAAGTTCCTATCGAACCCGTAGCTTTGATACTGATATTAAGTATTGCAATTAATGTCTGAATTGTAATATCTCAATTCCGGCGAAAAAAAAAAAGCCTGAATTTCGACTGCTTTAAGTTCGGGCCCTATTGTAAATGGCTTTCTCATAAACCTTAGCTGCAACAATATTACTTCATTTTAACTGCTATAGTATAGAGAAGTATTACGGTCGTGAAAATTTCCAAATTCCAGTTTTCCTTGTGTCCTTTGAGTTCCTTCGAAGTCTCTCGAAAATCTGGGTGTTTGCACAGCTACTTGACTAGTGTTGAACTAGCTCTGAAATGAAGCTTTGCTGCTTGTTCCGATTGTAATGAATAAGAGGAATCGATAGCTACACTCTTTATTTGGCTAATCAACAATGATTATACTTGAACATAGTACAACAGATTCAACAATTATTATGAACGGTAATACTTTTTTTGTTTTGTTTTTTACATACGAAAAACACACCCAGTTCATTAATTGATCATATAGCGAGAAGTTTCAAATGGAAATATCAAATGAAAAAAAGAAATATACTAGAGAAATAAAAATGTTGATAATAATTTCGGCAGTGCCAAACCCATTTCAAAGAGTCTATTTGCTAACGTCGACTATTGCCGCTGAAGACATTAACAATCTTGCCTCTATAAAATCATTCAAAATGAAATAACATATTTAGTTAAGATACTGGAAGATTGTTGATTGATCGTGTGTATCAATGAATGGAATATGGTCCGGGTGCGGTCGAATAAAACTCAAATAGTACACCCATTTACTATTTGAGTTTTATTTGACAGCACCCGGACCATATTCCATTCATGTAGTGAAGATGTGTGTCTAGGATGTTACAGTAACATTTTCGTTAAAATTGACCAACCACCTGGAATGCTACATTATATATAATTAATTTTCTCAAAAAGGCTATAACGATATCAATTGAACTTTTATATCAATGTATAATTTAATGGTACTTAATATCAGCTAGGTTTTATGTAATATAATAATTTAACATAATGCCGTTAACTGTTAGAATATCATGTTAATTTTAAAATTTACGAGAAACATT
>NW_027113304.1:656432-676955 GCF_000696795.3 Halyomorpha halys | reverse complement strand
AAGTATGAGTTCCAGTAAAAGACATTATCCAACCCCTCTCTTTAAAACGAGTAGGTCAATTTGTGACACGTGGAAAGCATAACAGTTAGGCTTATGTTATTTTTGGCAATGGCCAGATAATAACTCCACTCGTAAAATAAAAAACGCTTTGGAATTATGAATAATATATCCCTCTTAAAAAAACAAGTACAAGATCTAATTTAATTGAGATTCTGCAAATGGGAAACAGTGGAAATTGGTTTTCCTTTTTACATGTTAAAACCTAAGGTCATAACTAATGTTTTTATTCAACACTTATTAAACCGTGTGTTAGGAGAAAGCTTTTTTTTTTTTTTTTTTTTTTGTAATTCATGATTTATTCTTAGAAAATATATTTTTTTATTATGGTTCAAACGCATACTTACATGACGCATTTTGCATAATATCGTTTACAATTAAAATAAATAAGATAAAATAATAGCTATCATTGGCAGTAGTATAATAAAGTATTTTTTAAAATTGAACAGTTAAATTATTTTGGTAATTAATGTAAAAGGACAAAAATTCCATTACAGACTTTGGATTTAAAATGAAAAAATTGTTAGGATATAATTGGAAGACCCAAAGAAAAAGCCGGAAGTCTCTAAAAATTCGATGAATAATGAACCAGTCGAAAGTCTCACAATTCTTCACAGGCTTCATAAGAGTAGAAAAAGAAGACCACATAAATCGCTGATTTCCTTAAATAGTGTCCTATCTGATAAAAACAAATATTTGGTGCGGTCCGCGAATCACATAACTTTTCATTTTAAAATTTACATCATTAACGTCGGAAAGTTTCGTGTAGGTCAGTGAGCTCAGATAGAAGTTACCAAATGATTTGAATGAATTTTGCAAAAACTCACAATTACGGTTACAATAATTACAATATTAATTTAAATATATATGAATATAAATACATGAAATTAAATATTACTTTAATTTTTTCTTATTATTCTATGTCTTTTTTTCTGATTAAATTTCTCGGAAAGATCATATCTCAATATCATCTGAGAAATTGACACCGATCGGAGACAATTACTCATTAAATCTTGGTTTATTGTGTATATTATTGTTGATTTTTTTTATTGCAATAATTATCTTGTCGGTTGTTATTACAAATTGCTCAAATATATTATCCAATATATTACCAAATCTGGCTGATGTAAATAATTATTAGCCCTCCGGAGTCCTCCCAACCTCAAAGTAGGTACCCTTAATTAGTTAAAAATCTGGCGGTCGAGTGTGATTTCGACAAAATTACCTCCTTGCACAACCATTAGTTTAGTAACTGTTCCTCCTTACAATGTACTGCACCCCTGACCCTTCATTGGTTCTAGGGGTACAGATCTAATCTTTTTTTTTTAATAAAATTTATTTGTTATATTTTATATAAATTTAGTTGTGAAGACTATAAATTCCAATTAATAAATATAGAGTTCTGCTGTAACTTAATTTTAATTATTTTATCTTTCTGAATAAATAATTAATTTAAATATTGTTACATCTCAGGTATATACATTTGTATAGCGTAATATATAATTTAAGTTTCGTAGGATTTTTTTATTTTAAGCTAGACTGCCCAAAAACAGACACGCCGACCATTTTGCCAGACTATATAATTGGACTCAGGACCAACCTGTATTTACCTTAAATACTCGAATTCGAAACTCCTCACAATCCCAATACTAAATAAATAAATTTAAGACAAATTCCCATTTACGCAATAACACCGTCATCATTGATCTAATGCATTCGTACAAAATGCTTAGCGTTTCGAAAAAATTAATCAAATTTCTACCGTCAGATTATTATAATTAACCATGTTTTGGATTTTAAGTTTCCGTCAATGAAAATTAGGATTGTTTTCGTGTTTTAAATTTTAAAACATTGGTTTTGCATAAAACAATGCATGAAACGTTAAAAAGCATAAAACGCATAAAATGTTCACTAAATTTAAAAGTTATACAATCATTTTTTTTTTCATTCGACTCCCCCAACACTAAGCGTAAAATATAATTGCGATGTAAAATAAATTCGTTGAAATGGAAGTCCAGATATGACTAAAAGGGTAGAAGGTTTACCTACCTCTCACCCTTTTAGTAAACTTAGTTAAGTATGAAAAGTTCCCCCAGGTTACATGAATTAAGTTCCAACGAAATTCTTGTGCAGTTAGCGGAATGAAACATTGCTCTAAGGAGGGCATTGAGATTTATGAAAGTCTCCAAGTTCCCCTCTAATAGAGCTTTTTAACAAGTTTTGTTAAATGATTCTTTACTATCACCATATATTAGATAATGATTTATATTTCATCATGTCATTTATATTATTTTTTTCTCCTCTGGATTAAGCCCTACAGAAGAAGTTGAGATTTTAAATAGGTTTTAAAAAAAAAATTATATGCATACATCGTTGCATTGGCACTAGACATATTAGTACAAGAGCCCAAGAGGAGAAAAAAAGGCCGTTATTTCACCCCAATTTTTTATTACTTAATTGAAAACTAGGTATAATTACTGGTCAAAATTGATGAGTTTTCAAAACGTTAAAAATAATTATTTTTTTATTCGGAGCTCTATATCTTTACAACAATAGAAAATCTAAGAGAGCGTCATTTGAAGTTGAGTAAATTGTCTAAAATGTAAGACCTAATAGAGCTATTTACGTTCAATAGTTCTCGAGATATAGCTTTTTAAAAAGCAACATTTCATAAAAATTTGGATGGAACATTCTGAGATATCAGTAGTTAGTCAATTTATTTTGGAAAATCTATATTTCAAAAACCATTAGACGTAGAGATGTCTATTAGCACCCAAATTAAAGCTAGTTTAATGAGCTATAAAGTATTTTATGGCGTTTATTTTCGTTAGAGTAGTAGTTTTCATGAAATTTGCTAAAATAAATTGATTTATAGTTGTTCGGACAAATTTTCATTTGACAAATTTATGTTCATATGTGAATATCATAACAATTACTACCCCTACGAAGATAAGTGTCAGAAACTACTTTATAGTAAATTAAATTTCATTTATTTTGGGTGTTGTCTGACATATGGGTCTAGAGATATATTTTTTTTAAATCCTACATTATATACGAACAACTAGAAATTAACATTTTGTGAGTTTATTTTGTCAAATATAATAAACACTGCTACTCCTATAAAGATAAACGTTAAAAACTATTTTACAGTAAATTTAATTTGCACTAGCTTTAATTTGAGTGCTTGAAATCTCTACGTCCAGTGGTTTCTGAAAAAAAAGTTTTTCATAAATCAAACCTATAGTCAGAACAACTATATATCAATATATTTTAGCAAATATCATGAAAAGTACTATTCCTACGAAGGTAAAGGTCATAAACTATTTAATAGTACAATTATTTAGCTTAACTTTGAGTGCTAATAGACATTTGTAAGTCGAATGGTTATTGAGATACAGATTTCTCAAAATAGATTCACTAATTACTGATATTTCAGTACATTTTCTTGAAATGTTGCTTTTTAAAAGGCTATATCTCGATAACTATTGGACGTAAATAGCTCTATTATTGCTCATATTTCAGCAAATTTACTCTTCTTTAAATAACGTTATTTTAGTGTTGTTGGTAGTTTTTAAGATATAGTGCTCCGAATGAAAAATTAATGTTTTTTTAAGGGTTTGAAACAGCCACCATTTTTTATTCCCCCTATCTATACTTTGCAGACTCGTCAGTTTTGACTAGTAATTATACATAGTTTACATTAAAGTAATTAAAAATTGGGGTGAGATAACTGCCTTTTTTTCTTACCGGCTCTTGTACTGCTATATCCTCTTTATAGTTCTCTCATAATTTAACCAAAAAAATAACGTGAATGTGTGTTTCTCTGAAATAAGAAGCTGGTGCTAAGAACTGTAGAGTTTTCTAAATTGCTGAGGAACCGTGCAGTTGCAGCTGGCAATAACGTTTCGGATGAAATGTCCGGACTTCTTCCAGCTCGAGCAGTTCATCCTAACGACCACGGTTCTAACAGCCCCGACTGCAATCAGTAGCAGAGTGGTCCAGCCTCTTGTTTACATCCCGCCACTTCTTCCAGTCTTTAACGAGGTCTTGGCCCATCTAATAACGGACTTATTTCGGATTGGCTCGGGATGGGTTCTTGATATTGTTTCGAGAGTATTATGTCAATGTTCTGAAGACTATTACTGCTCCATTTGGAGTATTAAACGCCACTGATTGACAACAATCCCAGATTGCAATCAAATCTAATTGAATAAACAGAAAACAAATTTTACTATGATGGTTTATTGAATACAAATCTTTAGTTTAACAAAAGGTAAGGAAGAAGGTAAACAAAACGAAATGAATATATGCATCTAACAAGAAAACTAGAAGGGGATAAAAAAAGTGAGGCCGATAAGTCACTACGGTATAACTTCCTTACCATTTCTATTGGGTAGATAATTAGCTAATTAGTTCGGAGATTAATTGTTTGGAAATGAATTCTAGAGGGCAAACATTTTTTAAAATATACGGATCAAATTTCGTAACAGGGATTTAACTAGAGACAGACATGAAAATCTAGTTTGTTTTCATAAAGAATATTTCTACCATGTTACTACTGCTAACACAATGTTCTCAGTCTGGTTTTTGTTGTTTCCCCAACGATTTTACTATTTTCTCTTACTTTTTATAATAGTTGTTAAAGAATAAAGGCGGTTATATCAGTAAATAAATTGGAATAAAATCCTAACTTATAACTTATACTAAGGGTACCCCTTAAGTAATCTCCTTTGCTTTTAAGTTTGTGTGTAGTAGAAATAA
Source organism: Halyomorpha halys (assembly GCF_000696795.3). NCBI lineage: Eukaryota > Metazoa > Arthropoda > Insecta > Hemiptera > Pentatomidae > Halyomorpha > Halyomorpha halys. The sequence continues at coordinate 672,137 of NW_027113304.1, read as the reverse complement.
ATAATATATATATTTTTTTTTTCTCAAAAATAGTAATAAAATTCATTTAATAAATATATTTGGCATTGATGACCATAATATTTTGCGTTATTGTATGAAACAACCAATCAAGACAATATGTGCATTTCAAAGCCTGGGGATTCCAAGACTAGTAGGGTAAGGTACTCGATGTTTTGCGTTGCATGTGTGTGCACTTATCACGCTATAATTAAAGTTAATTTTAATTACATTTAACCCTTAATAAAACAAAATTATTTAGCAATGCTTATCTACTGCTAGTGTCTTTGCGGTAATACTTTATAAGTAAATAAAAGGTCTATGCACCATATGTACCAGGAGATGTATAACTCCAATACTTTTTGAACTTAATCATATTGAAACTAAAATCTATTTTAAAATTATTTACAATATTTACATTAATTATATATTCACAAAAATAAAATAATTAAAATTAAATTTCTACAGAACTACGTGTTTATTAGTTTACATATGTAATAATTCAACTTTCGAAAATAAAGTATTGCACATAATATTCGGACCGGAAAAGGATGAATTAACGGGAGAAGTTGGAAGATTACACAACGCTGAATTAAGGGACCTACACCTGTTAAATATAATTCAAGTTATAGCATTGCGGCGTATAATATGGGTGTATAAGGTTATAGGGCTTAGTGACGAGCGGATCCCTAAAATGTTGATAAACACTGAACCGACGGGTAAACGTCCGAGGGGTTGAACGAAACGTAGATGGGAGGATTGCGTTAAAACTGATTTAATGGAATTGGGTTTGGAAGGACATCCTTCGGGTTCGTCAGGCTTTTATTATTATTAATAATTCAACACAATTAAATTAGATATAAAATTTTAAAATAAATTATATTAAATCTGTATCGTTCAACCCAGAAGGTTCAGGGATGCATTACTTAGTAAGGAAGTACTATTACTATACAAGCGTTTGTGCCAGGAGGTGATTTGGTCAGAATCACGGTGGACCGCAAGATTTCTACTCAATTAAGGGTACCAACATTGTGGCTGGGTTGACCCAAAGAGGGCTCTAGAACCGACAGGGTTGACTCACGGCTACAGTGTAACAGAAAACTATCTTCTGCCCAGCTGGATTCGAACCCGAGCCCTTGGAGTTAGTAGTCCATTACCTTACCAATGAGCTACCCACTCCAACAAATAAAGCAGATATTGTATAAAAGTGTAAGAGGGGCCAAATTTTTCTTTCTTATTTCTCCACTGAGTACATAAAATTTCCAGTAAAACAAACAAATTATACATATTGCATAATATATTTTAGCAATTTGTATTAACAAATGACAAGAAAATTATTCCAATAAAAAAATTAGTAATTTTCTCCGATCGTTGTCATTTTCTCAGATGATATCGAAATATTATCTTGCCGAGAAATTTGATCAGAAAAAAATACCTAGAAAAATAATCCTGTGACCTATAAAGGGATTAATGAGTTCATAACATTTATAATCAGACAGAAGACATCAACTATCTATTTTGAATTTGCCCGGTTTCCTTTAACAATATGCCTCAGATTTATGAAATGTTGCTCTGCAGCGATCAACACGCCATAATGTCAACAGACATAATTAATTAATGTTGAATAAGGTGATCAATCACCTAAGTAAGGCCGGTCAAAACAGTTCCTTGCCCACTCTATCTTCTTCATCCACAGTTTATTATTATGTATATTCATTAATTCGAAGGTGACAAAAATTTTATTATAACTTAAAAAAATAGCAATATTATCCGGTGTGGAGGCGTTTAAAGAAATAACCAAAATACAAAGTGACTTTTGTTTTCTTTTTTTTAAAAAGGATTTTTAATTCAGTGAAGGTATTTATTCAGGCTTTCAAATCTGAAAAAAAAAAACTAGGACATTTATTTTAGCTTGGATTTTATTTAACCATTCGCTGCTCCAAGGTTCTTTGTTTTTTTTGTAAAAGTGTAGGAGGGAGTAAGCTAAATATAGAATTTTAATTTAACTAAAATCACTTACAATCAATCAATCAATTAAATACTTAAATCACTGCCGAAGTATTAAACAATGAATTATTAAAATAGATAAGAAGATGGAAAATTGTTTATTATATCATGTTTTATAGCGTTACATTTTTAGGTCATTAAAGCCCAATTTACTAATTTAAAAATTAAATTGGAGCTTCATATTCTTCATAAAAATATTTATTTAAATTTGTTAATTCGTTTAAGATTTAACCTGCCCTCGTATTTGTATAAACAATATTAGGTATTATTAAATAATAATAACGTTAAATACTCGTGTATGTCACTACTAGTAAGCTTTAAATATCGATACACACACATAAAACAGAAACACCAGTGCCTAAACAAACCCCATTGTCTAAAACTTTCTTTTTGTGATTCTACATCCAAAACTATTGAAAATAAAAAAACAATACATAACCCATAAGAAGTAAGAGAGTCTGTGAGCAGCCAAGCTCAAAAAATGTAGAATCAATTTTTCACATGTTTTCGGTTTTTTTTTAGAAACTACAAATTGTTGTAGTCGTTTTCTAAGACTACAACAATTATGATTAAACTCGCGATGTCAAAGTGTCCAATTTACTTTAATATCAGCTAGGTTTTATCCTCATTGAAATAGTTTGACAGGATTTAAATGAAGATTTTTTTCAAATTATCTTCCCCTAAATTATCTTTAATTTTGTTTATATAAAAAAACAGTTCTCGTTGAATAATGAAGAATTTGTCACCACCAGCCGGAATGGTCCCTCTCCATTCTCTGTTTGCCCCCAGTTATATTACCAGTGTATACCCGCCTTCAGCGGACATTGTAATTATTCTTATAATGCCTATATGGCAAACAAAGATATAATTTGTATTTTGTATTATATATTATTGTATTTTGCATTTAAATGAAAATAAAGAGGTTTTGAAAATAAAATTATAAAAAAATAATGAAGAATTTGATATATCAATAAATACAAAATATAGAGACCGGAGTTTAAAAAAAAATTATATTATATTCCAGCTACACTAAGCCCAGAGTAAATTATTATTAACAATAATATTCTTTACGTATTCTGGGACTGATCCCTTTAGAATAACAGGCGTCAATTTAGGCTTTATATTTTAAGAGAGTTTTTTTTATTATTATTTTTTATTTTATTTTTTTCTCTTTTTTTATTTTATTTTATTTTTTTTATTTTAGTATGTATGAGATCATTCATCATTATTACCTATTCCCCACAACTGTGTGGCAGATTGTAATATCTATAAATAAATAAATCTATCAAAAAAAAAAAAAAAATTAGGCTTTAGAGCATTAGAGTGAAATACAAAATTTTCAAAAAAAATAATTAAATTATAATCCATCATAGAGAATAATTATAATGATTAATTTGAAAAGATAAACAATAAAGAACAACAATTAACAGAATATATAAAATAAAAATAGAAAAAATAAAATAAAATCATGTATGATATCATAGATCATAAGGTAACTTAACTTTAAAAAAGAATTGAATATAAGTAAACTAATAATAATAAACAAAAAAGTACGATTACTGTTAATATATGTATTTACAAGTTTAAACAAAAATCACAATTATCATATAAACAAGATAAATAAATAACAAATCAAAAATCTTAAGTTATATTCCAATAAAATGAAAAAGAAATTAATTAAATGAACATATATATATTACAGTCAGCTGTAACTCTAATATCAGCTGATTGTGTTTAGACGAGTTGGACTCAATAAAAATCAGTGTTTTAGAAGCAACCGAGTTGGTCATTTCTCTCTTCCCTTTCTCTTTTTTATGTAATTGTTTTAGCAAACATTTACCTTATATTTACATGTCTATCTGCTTCTCTTCGTTTTGTCATTTTCTTTAATTCTGGGGTAAGCCTACGCGTAGTTGCTGACTTGAACTAAGGGAGAAAATCATAAGGCCACTGGAGTTATAGTAGTATATAATGTCTCAGTGGGCGAAATAAAGGTTAGGTTGAAGTTATTCATAGGAAAGGTGGTCCAAACTACGATATGATATGATTTTAGGAGTAAAGGATTTGACTAGTAGGTCATACGATATTTGGATAAAATCGTGAGATGAGAAAAAGGGAACGAGGTTCTGGGAAGATGAAAGGATTTTTGTAGGAGAGTCACGGATAAAAAAGTCAAAAACAAGTGTCAGATGACTGTGGGTGAAGTGTGGGAGAATAAGGAAAGAGTTAAAGATTGAGGGAAAATATTACGTCAGTAAGAAAGGATTTATCACTGGATTGAGAGAGCATGTATGTTAAAATCACCTGTGACAAGAATACTGGAATAAGTGGAAACGCGTTAGACAAAGGAGGATTCGAAGGTCCTGTGGTGAAGGTATTGTCGAGTGTAACTCGGGAGGGGCCGGTAAACGATATCAAATATTTATTACGTCGATAAATATAAACTTACATATTACAGGATACATATATAGGATCCTCTTTCATAATATTTAGGATATAATTAAGTAGGGATGGCTAGGAGGAACACAAAGCCCACTTACTGGAATAGTTCCCCATTAAGAGCCCTTTATGATTAACTAATAATATTATTTACCCTCTACAGTGAAGAATATTTTATTATTATTTCTATAATTTTTATGTTGCTTAAGAAAAATTGTTCATTTGACATTAAAAATATTGGCAACTAAAGGAGAAGCATTTTTATGTAACATTAACTTTGTAATTAATTATTATTAATAATAAAAATTATTATATGACGACTCATAAGAAGCAACCATTACCCAGACATTGTTAATAACAAACCTCTCAGTAAATACTTAAGTACGATAGATAATTGAAGCAACTCATCAAGACACCTTCCTTAATTGAAAAGCAATTAGGTAATTTGAGATTAAACTCTTCTTGGAAAAGACCGTAGTTGAAGGGAAACCTTTCTCTGAAAATTATTAACGGATGAAACGTCTCTGTTTGCCCCGTTTATTTCTGTATAATGAAAAGGTACTATTGTTTTTCAAGTGTTAAACTCATAACGATGGTAAGCAATGAGAAATTAATTCTTCCTCGAAACATTTAAAAACACTACCTGGAAATTTAGGTAATTGAATATTTTTTGTTAAATTATGTTTTAATTAATATTCAGTAGTTCATGATAGATACCTATTTAAATACTGTATCAACACATATAACAATATTGGAAGGCAAGGTATAAGCCTGAATATTTATGAAGCTCTAAATATTTCTCTCCACCAAGCGCTATCGAAGGTCTGATTTTGATGTTGATGTTTGGCATTGCAAAACCTTTTAGTGATTCACCCCACCCCCACTTCATCCCTCCCACTACTTTACTAAGTCAGTAATACTTACAGAGTGTAAGTCGTTTCCGCATTCCGAATTCATCTCCATATGCTTTTTCAAAGTCAAATAATTGATCAGCAGTATGTTTTCTTATGTCGACGGCTTTATTTATTATGCTTGTTAGGCAATTTTTTTATATTAATGGGCCCATATTATTATTACGAATTATCTCCGTCATTCCATGAAGTTTTCACCTATAGAAAACTAATTCTTTTGAAAATTTGTTCAAAACATTCCTACTCCTCTACAAGATTGTTTCCATTGGAGATAAATAAGATAATCAAATATATAACATATTCTAGAAGACACTATGTATTCAAAGGTATTTATTTTTTCTTCTTTTCATATTCATTTTCTTAAATAAAAAACATTAAACACGTTGCTAATTTTGAATAATTCTTGTTTTGTTTTTTAATAAATACTATTTATATACAAAATAATTGGCTCACTCAGATGAATTCAGTTTTCTCAAATTTCTTCTTAAAAAATTCGATATTCTTCCAAAAAAAATTCGCAAGCGAAAATTTAAGGTTATTAGGAAAATAAACCATAAGACAATTATAGCGAGTAGGTTGGTCCATGAACGACATGTCACAATCTCACAAGAGGAGATCGTAACACAAAAAAAGGCAATCCTTCCCCGTCGGACCCACACCGGTAAGACCCCCGGGGAGCGACGGTCCCATATCACTTTTGAAATATTAGCTTAAAATGGGAAGAGGAAACTTTAAGATATTTGAATCGAGCAATATTTAAAAAGCTCCTGAAATTGAAAAACGGCATGAAACCCTCACTGGGACCCATGAAACCAGACAGAGGATATCATAACACAAAATAAAAGTACAATCCGAATTCATAATTTTCCCGATAGCTGGACATAAATTTCATAAAATAATAATCAAAACTTTAATTTATTGTACTTAAGAGATATCTCAGTGAGAAGTCTGTCTACAAGCCTCAAACATTACAATAGGCGTTGCGTTGTGAGGCCGGAATCCAAAATTCTAAAACTTACTATTCTTCTGTTTTGTGAGATGCGATAGACGTGTTAACAAAATCCTACAAATCTTAAATAGCTATTCCCAAGTTTCATAGCATTATTAAAATCTTATTGCCAACAACTTGCATTGTTTCTTCATATGGTTAGTAAGCAAAAAGAAAAGAAAATCTTAAAACTAAGAGGGCAGCATTTATTTTTTTGATGATAAAGTTTTTTATAAGTAGTAAATTATGTAAAAAAAAAAATATTTTTATCGTCGGATGAAAACTCGTTGATAAACCAATTTGAACATGGGATCAAATATGACTGCACTAACATTTCAAGAGCTTCCCAGGAAATATTTTTGACCTATTTTTTTTTTGGTCAACTGATTGACGAGAAGTATTGCTGCTTTTGTAGAAAACTGAGACCGCATTGATGAAAATTATCTGTATAAGATTTACACTGGGACCAAATCAGAATTTATCACTAACCGAAATGAACTAAACATATTGAACAAAACAGCACTCTTGCCAAGCTAAAAATATATAAAAATGTCACCACAATTTTCCTCGAGAGTGGTTGATTAAATAGGAAAATAAGAAAAATAGTTCAAATTAAATTCTGGAATCACTACATATTTGATATTTTAATTTAAATTTTTTTTTTTTTTTTTTTGTACTTTTCTGAGAAAGTGGCATTCGCTTGCGGTACCCACTTTGAGAACCGCTCAGCCAAGAAGGCTTGTGCAAAAATTCTATAATTTTTTTATTTCAATACTCAATTATTTTCCCCTATTTTAACCTTTAATGAATCCACTGATTTCCAATACATGTTACTTACAATTATGTTCTAAAAAGAAGTATTTATTTATTTTAAAATGCATGTATTTTTTTTCAGGCTGTTGTCACTTATTCATCAACATACGTGCTCGTGGCCCTCAGCATTGACAGATACTATGCCATCAAGTATCCCATGAACTTTTCAGGAAGTTGTAAGTATTTTCTTTGTAAAATAAAGTCGTTGATCATATTTCTCTTGTCGAAATATTCCATCAGTTCTAATTAGTTATATATTTATTTTTAAAATTTCTGTCTCAGAATTCATTATAGCTTAATTAATTATGAAGAAAATTAAAGGAAACAATAAATTAGAAGGAACCCAAGTCAGGAAAGCATTAAACAGAATAAGGATGGAAACTTTTTTTTTTCTTTGCAGAACATTTCTTACTTTAATTATTTTATTTTTAATTACCTTGTGTTCTTTTTTTCGTTTAGAATATTCCATTTTTTTAACTATATCAAATAATTTATTTAACTGTGTTTAAATTATTTATTGATATATAGACAAATTAATTAGCTTGTAAATTATTAGTTATAACTTTGTTTATATTTTATCTTCTGATTAATCAATAATACCATATCAATGATTAATGATGAAATCAAGATTATGTTCAATTAGTTTATAATTAATAGAAATGAAGTTAGTTGACGTATTCGATTTCTCTAATCGTGGTCTATATTTTTATATCTGTTCAATCGATATAAAACAAAATAATAACATTATTTTCTGAACAACTTTGGATTATGCACTATAAGCTTATTCATTTATTTTATATTTACTATAAAAAATCATTTTAAAATTTACAAAACAAACTTTTCTTGAATTTTGAATGATAAAGTGAAGAATTACTTCGTCAAATTATTTTTATTTAGGTATATAAACATTAGTGATCTTCTTCTTAACTTTTCTTGAAGAAATCTTACTCCATTCTCAGTTCTTAATTGATTCGTTTTTGATGTATCAATAGCCAGAGTTGGGGGGTCCTATGGATGGCGGAACCCTGTACCCAGGCCCATCATCAGGACCTGAAAAAATAAGGTCACATTATTGCTAGCCAGATATGCATTATGCATCTCACTTCGACAAACTAACTAAACAGAAATAATACATCACTCTAAATATACTATACGTTTTGAGTACATCTATTTTTTTTTTATCCTTCACTACCAACGAGGGAGATGCTTTGCATTCATGTAGGTAATGAAAAAAAATATGTCAACAAAATCGAAAACATTCTACTCACACTTAACGTGTAAGATAGTTAAAAAATTTTATTAGAAAAATTAATAATAGATAAAATGGATTTTGATCTGGACATTTTTGTTTATTATATAGTATCACAATGATTGTTACTTGCGATTACTTATAACATAAACTTCAAACCTAACTTTATTCTATATTCTCACATACGACTGATTTCCGGCTTATCTGACTATCTTATCTATATACTCACCCAAATTGTATAACAATTATAAAAACAGAGCTGGAGGGTTAGATAAGGTACTGTAGGCAATATATTTACCGATGATGCAGCTGTAAACCATAGAGAAATAACTTGTACCTTTGTTTAGGGTACTGAATCCATTAAAGTTCATCTAAAATCTAATCCCGTCGATCACTAAACTGACAAACAAAAACTATCCCTTCCATATTCCCATATTTTAGTCATCTTCTAAAGTAAGACTATTCTTATTAGTCTTGTAGGCAGCCTGCAGGAACCGGGTGCCATGGAATACAAGAAGTCTTACGTGATATTTTAGTTGAACAATATAGATAAGAAGTCATAAAATTTCAAAGTGCTCAGAACCACAAAGTGTTGTTTTTCCTTAGGAGAGTCTCGGGTCCCCTGGCCTAAGGAATAACATCCAGTCAGAAAGCTAGAAAAAGATCCAAAAAGGTAGAGTTGTTAGAAGTATGTTTTTGAGAGAAATGGATCTAGAAAAATGAGGAAGAACGGAAGACAGTCGTGGGTACAAAGTCCAGAAGTGTATTTCGGACGTCGTTGACCAACTATGCAAAGTTGAGATGGAGAGTCGAAGAGTATAGTCCAAATAACAGCTGATCTAAGTTAAGAATGTTGGATACAATGAAGCAGGAGGAGTGGAGACCACAGCTGAACAGAATGCTTGAGGATACATCTAGCATCTTCAGATGAGTAAATTGGTATTATTCTAATAAGTACTATACTAATTCAGGTTGGCAAACAAGAACGTAGTGAAGTCCGCCTAATATCGCCAGTATTTTCAATTTCATTTAGCTAATAATAATTATATTCATCGTGGTTATATCAAATTTCGTTCATAAGTTTCAATAATAAATTAGAATTTGCGACGGAAGAATTTTATTAATGAATTTAGTGCCATTATAATATATAGAAACTGATTTAATAAACATACCTCTATGTAACCTTATAGTTTGAGTAAACTGGTAAACATAATATCTGTTCAGAAAATTCAATGTAAAGTATCCCATATTACATCCAGAATACCATAGCAGCTTAGTATGTGATGTCTAACATTTTGATTGAAGTATATTATAATGCACTTTCCTACATGCCGATTCCCATAACATACCGGTACAATTATAAAACATAATATTTAAAACAAATTAATAGTGGTTTCTAGAACCCCAATCGTCCTTAGAAAAGCAGTTAACAAGAAGCCTAGTCATTTATTAAAAAATTGATCGATATTTCATTTTTATTTCTATGCATTATTTTAATTACACTAACTAAATATACAAGTGATTTATCAATCACAATTATTCGTTCACGAGTATAATTTAAGTTCTACCAAAATTTTATATACCACCTAGAAATATAAGGTACTTCCTAATTTGGTGCTCACCAATTTATACGTATATATATTATTACAATTTTTTTTTTTTTGTAATCGCTTCAGAAACAAAGAGTCCTAAAATATAAGAATTGATGACGTCAGAGCACACTATGAAAAACAACTATTTTAATTACAAGACCTTCAAACTTGTAAATTGAAAGAGTTTTCGAAAACTGTATTTTACCTTAGATTAGAAAGTAATTATTTATAATTGTAATAGCAGCTTCAATTTTATAAATTATTCATGTTTATGCTACAAACCTTAGTGAGAGATGTATGTTATATTCCTCAGTTACAGAGCCGGAGCACTTAGTGACTGGAGCTGACACCTAGAAGTAGCGACCTCGATTTGCTGCATTTATGGGGGCTTGTACTCTCAATTTAATTTCCTTTTGTTGTTCTCCCGGCCTTTCACATTTCAGTTTGATAGAAAATTGTTGCTCAAACATTTATAAGTTATTCTGTTTTCATTTTTGTTCTACTACAACAAATTCAAGTCATTGGTAACCTATATTTAAAATAAAGCTTACTTTAAAATCACTTTACTTGGCATCTTATTGTATCTTTAAAACGAAAATGTCCCCCCAATAATCCTGAAATCATTATGAGGAAAATAAATATTTAAACACAACATTTTGTATATCAAAAACATGTTGTGTTTTTATATTTCTAAACAATTAGTAAAAATAAAATTGAAAATCGACACAAAAATATCTTTTCATCTCTCCTAGTTCTAAATATTCTTTTATAAAAAAATAATAGAAAAAAAGGAGAGAAAGTTCCATTGGTTTTTCAACGACTTACTTACATAATTTAAAATTTCCTCATTAAAAATTGAACTCAAATATCATATTGAAAAAGAGACTTATTTTAAAAGGGGATGGCGATTTTGTAAAAGGAGTTGTTAATCATAGGACAAAGTAAAAAATAAAAAAATTGACAATTTCTTAAACTAATATAAAGGGGTGAACCAATACGCCTGTAGTAGGATTATCAAGCCTTTAATCATTTATTTTCTATATAATAAATATTTTTTTTAATATCTTTATTGAAATTTACAACTGTATATTATATAATACATTCAGTAAATTTGATCTTAGTTAAAATGGAGTGTTACAGGCAGCGTTGTAGAGCAACTACCCATTGGTAGCACTCTAATGACAAATTACATTAGCAGGTCTCGTGCCCATCTTCTTTTCAGACGGCTCGCAGAATTGTCAGGAATGGAAGAGGATGCAAGGTTAGAAACTAGGGGTTTTGAGTGATTAGGGAGTTTGTAATGGAAGATAGATATCTGGTTCGGGATAGATCGGTTACACAGGGAGCATTAAGTTCTTTATTGCTTCATCTAAGTTTTTTTTGCTTCATCTGCAACTGGAAGACAAAGCTTTCAACTCAGTTTTTGTTTTTTATTCTTAGAAGCTTCTATAAGCAATAGGTCGTGTCTGCCTAAGGACGAACCAATAGTGGGTGCCGCAGAAATGGACAGAAGATTTTAACTGAAAAAGATCGGGGATGGTTGATGGGATTAGCTAACTTGGTAGAGAAATGATGTCAGGAAATCCAGAAATATGATGGATAGTCACTTCAATTATTTGTAAAATCGAGAGACATTGAAGTACCTCTGGAGCTAAAGATAAATCGTACAAAATAATTAATCGAACTTTTCAGTTTTGTTTTAAAATCCTCAGCGAAATGTTTTTAAACCATGCAATAGTAGTCATAGTAAGGGAATATTAAGAAGGGGACGTATAGGTAAATAATTTAAAAAGGATTCTTGTAATGTGAGTAATATAAAAGAATGTGAAACAAACCAAAATTTTAAAACAAAAATCTTAGGTGGTGGCTGTCTAAATAGACAGATATAATGAAACTTGTTTCCCTCCTTGAGTGGGACCTCGCCTAAGCTCGTTCACATGGTTCACCTTACCTTGTTTTTATATACCAAAAGGTTTCAAATGGAAGTTGGTGGTGAAGATAATTCATTCCAGTACTAGTATGCTGAAAAGTAATGCTGTAAGTTGATTCTCTAAACTACTAGTAAAGATTATCGTTTGTTGATGTCATCATAGGGCAAGGATTGAATTCGTCCCTTATTATGGGTCAATTAGAGTTTAATTTTAATTAACTCAAGTTTAATTACGTATTAAACTAAATAATATCTTAAATTATGAACTTCAAGATGCATTATGTAACATTTTTGGTTAGTTTTCAGCCAAATATCATATCTACAAGTGAGATAAATTGTTTTAGATCTAAAACATACCCAAACGATGAGTTGTGAACTTTTCATAAATTGTGAAATTCCAATATTGTTTAATCCTTTTTTTATCAATGTGAGGCATAATCAATCGTGTATCCAGACTATTTATTGTCTTTAGTAAAATATTTCTCATTACAAATGTTTCGAAAATCGATAATAAAGAATGTATTTTATAGCTGTTAAAATTCTATGTATCTACCTGTACTTTGAGGTCGTCTTTGTCAGAGGTGCGGTTTAAGTCTGCGGTTGTATCGCTATGTTTGTTACACCTTCAGGCATTTCCTCCGAGTTCCTGCCTCGGCCACAAAAGTGGAAGCACCGCATGCTAATATTAACGTGCAATGTTGTTTATGCAAAACGTGCAATTAATATTTATTGCCTTTATAATGAAATATATATATACATATATCGAGGAAGGTTCCGCTATAGCCCTCTCATATGTATAATAATCTATGTTTCATCACTAATAGTATACCATGAATGTAAAGCTTACTTTATCAATATATACATACACTGGATCTACGTTTACGTTGGTTAGGAGTGAAGATTATTGGACATATTTAAATGAGGAACAAAATTAATGTAAACAATTATACCGCCATCATCATAAGAAATTATCATAATATTACATCCATACATGAAAATATGTCTGATTCAAGTTATAAATTAATTCCGAGCAGTACTAAATCTTGGCACGTGTTATATGTTTTCTATTTAATACCACATATAAAACAGGAATATAGAATCTTATTCTTATACAATACTCTATAAGTTTGGTACTACCTACCTAAAAAATATCCTAGAGGTCAAAACTTTTTTTTATCCGCCTTTATTCCAACTAAAAACTGCTAGATTGCGTACTGATTTCATAACCCGGTATCAGTCACTCTCGGGTTCGGAGACGCCAGTGATTACTCTCAGACGTTCCCATGTGTTAAGTTTTGGGACGAGACGCCAGGTTCCTCAATATTATTAGGTCGAACTAGGGAGTCCGGATGGTGTAGACCTGTTGTTAGGTCAGGCACTCTTGAATTTGATATTTTCAGGTTAAAAGTGGTGTTTGGTGGCAACCTTTATGGTCTATCAGTCCTGCCTACCTACCAAATGAGTTATCAAATCTGTTATTTATAACTTACCATTCTTCTTCCCACTTGGGTAATAACAGGTATATAATCAAGGAAATAACTAGAGGATAGATTACATTTAAGTATAGAATATTTAACTATTATGATCTGTATAAATCTAGCCCCACCTTCCAGTAGGACTACTTTGTTACGACTTATCTTATTAACGAGAGCGACGGGCGATATGTACTTAATCAAGAACATGTATCATGAATAATATATATTAATCATTACAATTAAATCCAATTTAATAAATTAAATACTTAAATAATTCCAAAATAATAATAAAAATTTTTAAATGTAACCCATTTCAACCCTTTATATAAGCTGCACCTTGACCTGACATAAATTTCAATAAAAATAGAAGACAATTTTCTAATAAAACATTCAATCAGACAGAGATATACAAACCAATTTTATATAGGTAAAATTCATCGTGGATTATCAATTACAGAACAGGTTCCTCTAAAATGATCAAATTACAATCAGTTTCTATGATCCTTATATTTATTTTCATTCGATACCAAAAATAAATGTTGAGTTGGCTTTGAGGAAAAGGCCTAGGACAGACCAGCTTTTTTTTTTTTACAGGCGTGTGTTTTTCTCCTCCATATTATCTCCGCCACTTAAAATATGACAATCATCATAGATGTGTTTTAGGAACTATGGTTTTAAACATTTTATAATATTAATTTAATTGAGTTAATTATTTCCGTGAAAAAATAGTTTCACTAAATTGTAATAGTTATAAATTGTTAACATAATAATTAGGCTATGATGGGTGATTTTGACATAACGGGTTATTTTCAGGTTCCAATATCTTCAAAAATCCATCCCTGGAAGTATAAAAGAAATATTACAAATAGGTCAGCCCTTGGCTAAAATCAAGGATAAACCCAAAAATCTAATAATAAAATTTTAATATGAAATTTTTGCACCTATATTGTAAGAACTTTTCATTATTCCAAATCCAATTTAGTCCAATTTGGTCAAGAAAAATAAGGAAAAGTATAAAAAAACAAAACAAGCTAAAGTATTTTGCTTAAGAAAAATTATCTCGATTTGGGATTAGATTTAGTTCTAGGCTGAACCAAATCTAATCCCAAACAAAATATACACCAAGATCATTTTTCTAAAGCGCTCCGAATGTTCTTAGTAACTTACTAACATGAGATTTGTTTCATTCGTTACTCGAAAATAACAGGTTGTAGGTAGGCTTAATGGGTATACTCCCATCGAGGCAGACAGGTGGAAATTGTCGGTGAGGTAAATTTCATTAACATTGATTAGTCATCATTCGTCTCATTGGTAAACATTGCTCAGCCATCAGAATAACTTTCACACTTTGGAGTGACCTTGTCGGGTCGGGATTCTGTGTCATCTAAGCTTCTGTTGGCAAACAGAAATAGTCTGGGCTGTTGCCAATCGCCCGGTAATCGTTTGAACTGTCTTGATTGACCTTTGCTGATTTGGAATGCAACGTTGGTTCATGAGTACTAAAGATCGTTTAAGAGGTTTGTCGTATAGGCGATAAAATAAATATGGTGCAAGATAACTGCTTGTGATTATAAATAAACAATTCAGAATCGAGTGGACTCCTTTCAATAATAACGTAGCTAATCCAGAGATTGCAAAATTCAGGATAAGAGATGGTCTTCAAATCTTGATATTGATGAAACTTATTAAGCCATAATGAACTAGAAAAAAATATGTGCTGGATAGAGATTTCCACCCGCTTATTTTTTCAGAAATAAGAGCTAGTTAGAATACAAAATGGCGCAAGTCACTTATCGTTATTGCAAGAAATTAAATATTTTGAAAATTTACATAAATGATATTGATAAAATATGCCTAAAGTTTTCTCCTTATGGATCTTTAACTGAAAAAAACAAAAAACACCGATATTAGCAAATATACACCAAACGAATTTACAAACTAATAAAGAGAACAACAAGGATGAAAACACCAAATATTTCTTTAGGTATTCTGAGCATGTTCCCATTGAAACCAGTTCACTTTTTAAATTTTTCAAACAACTCATAAACTTATTTATACCTTAAGAAATATATGAAACTTCAAGTTTTCAAATTTATCAATACTCAGCTTAGATAATTTAAGTAAAGATGGCATTGTACCCACCATGGGACGTACTTGATCTTAATATTGAAGGAAAAATAAATTATTTAAAAAGCTAAACTTTTTATTATATAATGTTTCTATTGAGTAATATTACTAGTACCTTCTGTAACACTTAAGGACAGGATCTCCTTAAATTCCTAAACCAACACGCTCCTCTTAAAA
>NW_027113304.1:625741-654702 GCF_000696795.3 Halyomorpha halys | reverse complement strand
GGGACATATGTCCCAGAATAAAGTTATTTTTTCATTTCATTAAGGACAGGGATAATAGAGATAGGAGAGCATATTCACAACGTATTTACAGAACTATAAATAATTACTGATTTCTAATTTTATATTTACTTAATAAAAAATTTTATATACCTGAGTATCCCTTCACTTTAATGTTATCCATCAGTAATATTGAATACAGAACAGTCAAACCGTCAATATAGATTTTTTTTTCATGTAAATCTCTTTTCAAACTGGTTTTGAAGGTCTATGGAAACATATACAGGATAAGTTAAAAAAAATTTAGATAAATAGTCACTCTTCTGCCATTCATATAAACTGTAAATTTACTTTTTCGAGGTGGCTGTGTATAATTAATTAGTTCTGATTCCTATTGATGATGTGAGGTACTTTATATCAGAAAGCCTTGACAACGCATGTTCAATGGGTATGTAGCTGGATGACAAGATGAATTGGGTAGATAAATTTTATGATTATTTGCCGTAAATCCTCGCTGGAAGGAAACTTCACTTTGTAAGGTATGTGCTTGTGGTCGTAAACTGGATGGCAAGTCCTACAGGTATTCATTGTAGGTCCTTGCAAGAAGGAAATTCCACTCCATAAGGTATGCACTTACGGTCATGAAGGTAAGTTGCTATAGTATAGATCAGTAGTAGCTCTTTCGGTATAATTTTTTTATTCTTTTTTTTTTTACTATCCATGATTCCATTAACATACTTAGATTCAGTAAGATTTCTCAGTACTGACAAATATGAATTACCTACATTTTTTACACTGTATTTTATAATTTACTGAAATGTTGGTTTCTCTATCAGTACAGTCAGACAGGCTTTATATATTTTGTCAAACTTATTATTAACCTAGGAAACAATGTGTGAATAAAGATTATTTTTTATTTCATTTTTGTTATAAGGAATGAATTAAATTTACTTTAAAAAACTATATTGTTTCTATACCAACGGTTTTATTATCATATTAGGTGATTTGTTCAGCATCTACAACTTCTTACTGCCCCATAAAGGAAACATTTTTCACTTTATAAAAGCTGGTTAAGCCCCAGGAGACAATAACAGAACTGTCCTACTGTTGGTATACTAGAAATAACTAAATTTTCTGACTCAAGCCAGACACAAACCTGAATCCTGGAGTTGAAATCCAGTACCTACCCTTCACTAAGAATTTAGTGAAAACTGTTTTTATTGACTAGTATTACATACTGTCCTTATTTATGGAGACTGGTAATAAGGAGAATATATTTACTATATATAATAAAAAATAATATATTTACAGACATACAACTATATTAATTGAGAAAAAAAATAAACATCTGATACACGTAAACACAACATTCACATTCAACATAAGAAGTTTCAAATCAGATTTATCCTCTCAAATATGGAGGGAACAAGAAGTCCGGGCAATTGCTCAGCTAGTATTAGAATCCAAGGGAGGCTGGATAAGGGTGCTAATCGCAGTTGTGCAGGACTTGAGCGGAGAATATGTTCATTGCTAAAACTCTAATATTATTATTTTGAATAGGGCTCTAGTCCAGTGATCCCCAAACTGTTTTTTGCCACAGCACCCTTTTGAGCTAAAAAAAAAAATTCGCGGCACCTTTGTTAAGCAAAAAAAAATACAAAAATGATGCCACAATTATTCTTAGACTGGTTGCATATGTAGAAAAATATGAAAGTGCCATCTAAATGCTGGAATGCACTGTATATTTACTTTTTTTTTTAATTATATTTTGATTATATTTTATAACATACCATAATGTTTCGAAAAAGTGGTATTCGCTTGTGGCACCTCTGACATATGCTTGAGACACTCCAGGATCCCACTGTATCCACTTTGGAAACTAGTACCAACCAAATGAAATATTATCAAACATAATGAATATTTATAATCTAAATTCTTTGAAGAAACTGAACTAACTTTTTATACAATTTTGATAACAGGGCGTAGAGCCAGGCTTCTGGTCATCTGTGCTTGGTGTGTGGCTGCAGTGTTGTCCATTCCTATTGGCTTGCTCTACCATGAGAAGAGGATACAAGGCCAACTCCAATGCTGGATTGAGTTCTCAGAAGCTTGGCAATGGCAGCTTTACATGACGCTAGTGGCAACTGCAGTGTTTGTGCTTCCAGCACTTATCATTTCTATCTGCTACGCGTTTATTGTATTCACAATCTGGGCAAAGAGCAAGCAGTATACCCACAGTATGTATGCTTTAATAAAACTAATTCATGGTTTAAGTTAAACTAATTTTTGATATTAGCTTATTTTTAATTTTTTAAATGTATGCTTATTAACTTTTATTGCTTTTGTCAAGTTAACACATTGAAATAATCAACATATTTTGTAAATGTTGTAATAATATTTTTCAACTTATTTAACATTTTATTCTATTCTATGAAAATAAATATATGATAAATAACTATTTTTACAAATGTGTAAGGGACGCAGTGGCACCTAACTATGCTAACTCCAAGGACTCGGGTTCGAATCCGGCTGGGCAGAAAATTGTTTTTTGTTACACTGTAGCCGTGAGTCAACCCTGTGGGTTCTAAAGCCCTCTTTGGGCCCATCCAGCCTCATAAATTGGGTACCCTGAATTGGATAAAAACCTGGTGGTCAAGCGTGATTCTGACCAAATCACCTCCTTGCACAACCGATGGTCTAGTAACAGTACTTCCTTATAAAGTACTGAACCCCCGACCCTTCATAGGTTGTAGTGGTATAGATTTTAATTTTTTTTTTTAACAAATGTGTAAAAAATTTATTTCTAAAATATTTATCATAATTTTTTTCCATTACTGCTAATCATATTGGTAAAGTTTGTTAATCTAGTTAAATAATCTCTTCCCCTTTTTGTCGTTTATATTTAAACAAGCGATTTATAATGAAACAATTATAATTATTAATTTCAATGAACATTAGTCATTTTTTGATTAAAAATATAAAATACCACAAGAATATGTGCATATTTTATAGGCTGTTAATCTGAATTGGGGTTATTCTATTTTTTTATCATTTATATACTATTAAACAAAGATGTCAATACCTGTAAACACCTTTTACTTTAGTAAAAATGTTTATCTGTTTATGAAAATAGTAAAATCTATATCTGTTTCTCTTTGTTAGTTTTGAAATTTATAGCGTAATTCAACTTTTTTGGGGGGATTTTAATAACGATTGTATTTTGTTGATTATTTCTTTTTAATTTATAGAACATTATGTCTCTCAAAATTAAGATTATGTTGCTATGTTAAGGTAATGTGGTTTTATTAAAATTAAAATATAATAATTAATAATATTACAAAATAAGATTTTAATGATGAGTTAATAGTTGTATGTAGATATATATAAATGAGGAGAAGATGGTTGGGGCAGTGGTCAGTAAAGTACACAAATAAGAACAAACTTATTTATAGGTGACGTTTTGGCCAGAATTTCAAGCCTTCATCAGGGCTAAGAACAAAAAACAAGATAACAACCATAATGAATAAAAATAATTGCAGAATGATTAGGAAATAAGAAAATAACTATTAGTTATTCTGTTAATCTGGAAAGCTTAGCTGTCATTTGGCTTTTTAAGGATACAAATTTCTTTGAAAAATTTTCTTCTTGGACACTATTCTCGCACGTGGGCTTGAATCTTAAGATTCTTTTTAATACTTTCTGAGAGCTTTTAAAGGGTGACTCTTAGGGTTTGTCTTTTCTAAGGGGAATGATGTTTCGTTTCAATAGTCCTTTTTCCCCTTCCAGTGGTGCCTTATGAGAGACAGCTCTTAAATGTGTTAGATGACACAGAAGCAAGAATTATAAATAACACATGTTATATATAAACTTATTCATATGAAGAGCTCTTAATAAGAATTAAAAAAATTAATATAGCTGGATTCATTGATCACATAGCCAAAGTACAAAGAAATGCGCTAATATTGTCCAGCAATTCATTTTAAATAAATTACAAAGTAAAATTGAAAAATTGAATAGTACTTTTGTTAATGACACAATCAAATATGGTAATATTCAATCACAATACTCACTTTATATATTGATTTACTAAGATAACAAATATTTTAAAAATTCATTATTTTAGGTATGCTTTAAATTTATTTGAATTGTAAAATAGAATATCCTTGTTTATTTATGTAAATTCTTAAATTATTAATTAGTATCCTTTTACATCTTGGTTATTCTATTCAGAAAGATAATTAGAAACATCATACATATGTTTTTCCATAATCTTCCATAAATTACTTATTATTAATTCTATTGATCTTTTTACAAGATATATAATATTTATAATATTAATATTAATATATATAATATTTCGAATCAATATTTTTAGTAACCACATTCTATCATAGAAACAGGATTTTATAACTTATTTCACAATAAATTTATTATTTTTTTATTACAGAACCAACCAGTGAGGACACAAGGAGAGCAAGCTCAAGAGGAATAATACCTCAGGCTAAAGTTAAAACAGTTAAGATGACATTTATCATTGTTTTAGGTAATTATTCCTGAGGACATTCTTGCCACTCAGCTTACCCTATTTTATTGTATATAAGATGTAATGCAATTTTGTAACCGTACAACTAAGAAAATTCCAAGAGGACTTAAGATACCTGTAAATAAATTGATCAATTGCCTAGTTGTTTGCTACAATGTGATGATCATTTCACTCCACAGATTAGATTCACTCTTCATGAGATGAGGGGAAGCCAGTATGTTTAAAGTCCATAATATAACTTCTAAATGTTATGTTTCTTCTGCTTGAAACCTTCAAATTTGTCAGACCTAATTATTTCATCTATCCAGAAAAACATAAATAAAAACACTGCATATACTACAACTATTATAATTTTTTTTTCATTTATAAAATGGAAAATATTAAGCCTAAATATCTGAATGAGGTATGAAAATATTTTGTATAATCTTTTTTTCAGAGCACATAAACATTATTTGGAGCAATAATGTAAAATCAGTAGAATTTCAATTTGTAATGGGGGTAGAAGAAAAATGTTATTGTTTTTGGTGTATAAAAATAATATTTATGATTAGGACTTGGAGGAATTATGGTGGTGTTAAGTGTTTGGCAATGCTTAAGTCAGCAGAAGCAGGTCTCTCCACTGTTCTTGAACAGTATAAACCTATTTTGTGGTGGCAAAGTATCTCCTATAAATGGTGAAGGCCATATTAAAAAATTGTTATAATTTGGATTAGAGTACTTTCGTTAGTGAAAGTATCACTGGGTTGCTGGAAAAGTCACTTTCCACCAATCACTTTTGGGTTTGAAGTGAGAAAAATATAAAATGGAGTCAACCTAACTAACAAAGAATTGAGCTGGAATACTGAGACTCTTTATTTAATACATAGTATTTTAAATAGTCCATAAATTTGAGTTTTCCTATCTAATTAATTTATATGTATATAAATATTTTTTTGCTGTTTCATTTCTCTATGTAATAATAAAAAAAAAAAGTCTAATATTGTTTTGAATAGGAAAGAGTCTACAAATATAAATTTTTATTTATTTCATTGATGTTAAAACTGCTAGTTTAATTTAATTAAATAATTTTTGTAGCGTTTTTTCTTTATAATTAAAAAAAATTGTAGTCAGATGTTATTTTATTATTATTTAAAAGAAAAAAAGAATAAAATGATAAATCAATTTATTTAATATTGATTCATATTATCCAAAGTCGATCTAATATAAAATAGATAGAAAGTAATAGAAAAGATCTATATCATATTATTTTAAAATAATATAATATGAAATAAAACTAACACCACAGGTCATTAATTGAAAAATGCTAAAACTTTTTTTCTACCAATAATACATGTATTGCTGTATTCACACAACATCTACATGTTTTACAATCTGTACATTGAACAAATACTATAGAACATGTTGTCTATGTTATAATTTTTCAGTATTTGTCTTTAATTTAATCTTCTAAGTTAATTTATTATTCAAATTTATAATAATAGTATTCTTAATAGTATTTGTCCTCTGCTGGAGCCCTTATATTGTCTTTGACCTCCTTCAAGTATACGGCTACATCCCAAGAACTCAGACCAACATCGCAGTTGCTACACTGATCCAGAGCCTGGCCCCGCTAAACTCGGCCGCTAACCCACTCATCTACTGTCTGTTTAGTGCATCTAGGACTAATAGGTGAGCCTCAACTCGAGTCTACCTCTAAGGAGACTAAAGATGGTTGTAAACTGTTAATTTAAATCTTTTAATTGATTACTATATATTTTACTACTTCTGTGTGTACTATATATATATTTCTAAATTATAAATGGATTTTGGCTCATAATATTACAATCCTGTTGTAGAATAGATTAAATTTCTGATCAGATCTTCATGAGCTTACTGTTAAAAAAAATATATATATATATATATCGTTGTTTTAGATTGTAACTGTCTTAAAATTTAGAAGTTGGTTCCATGAAGTTGTTACAGTCTTTAAAATGCTGATTTTGATAAGTCCTTCTCAAATCTTTGCCATTTTTTCAGACTTAAACTTATATCCTTTGTGGGCGTTGATGACCTTAGGGTTTTACGTCCAAAATCCCCAACCAACAACAACAGCTTATATCCTTCTTTAAATTTGATGGAGTTATCACATGTTTTGCCAAGAAAGAAACAGAAATGGATTAAAAACTTTTTTAAATTTACCTGACAATTAAAGGAAATAATGGCATTTAGTAACCTTTGGAACTAACATCCTCAGATAAGAATAAATAGATTAAACATATATGATGTGATATGAACTCAGTATTGAACTTAATTATTGTTATATGTTTTAAATAAAATCTAATTGTATTTTATGTGATAAATGTACTAAATTAAATTTCTCTCTCTATGTACTATTACATTTTTAATACTAGGATATATTACAATAAATCAAATGTAGAATTGTTTAAGCTTTTTCTAATTCTATGAACTATTTCAATATTTATGCATGTTTATTCTTGATGTAAAATAATTACTCATTATTGTCAATCTTTATAGTTGTAGTTGTAATTAAAATAGCTTTAATCGTCTAAATATCTCTATCCATTATATATTATCTGACTGTGTGTACTTGAATGTATTGTTGATTCATTGTGCTGTAGCTAACTCATTTTCTCTTCTTTTAATTTAAAATGTATTTTCCATGTACTCTATATTATGTACCCTTAAATGTAAAATATTTCAATCAAATTGTTGTGAAAATTGTAATATAGCTTTTTTCTTTTTCTTTTTTTTAATGTTCTCTGATTCAAATTAATTCCTACTCAGTATATACATTCCTATAGAATGAAATAAATGTTCTCCATTTCATGTTAATGACAACCACTTGTCTGTCACATATCGGCCAAGGTTTATTTTCTACATATTCAACTACCCTCCAATTTTATTTAAGTTCTATACTAATTTTCAGTCATAATAAATGAATTCAAAAAAGGTTATATTTTTTATGGTTATGGCCAGTTTATTAAAAATTAAGCTGTTTTGTTATGGATATTGTAAATAAATAAATTTATTACAAAATTTGTTCACTTACCACTCAAAATTTATTACCTTTTAACTATTTTAAAATAGATAAAATGGTGGTTTCTTCATTACTCAGCAGTTAAAGAACAGCTTTTAAAAACAGACATTGTGAATTGCTAAAATTAGTTCTCTTGATGTTTACTTTTTTCTTATAATGGTACGGCTGTTCGAAGCAAGGTCCAATGGCAAGAACTTCAAAATCCATTTATACAGAATACTTACAGGTTAGTGTAGGCCTATACTTCACTAAAAAGGATCTGTGTGGAAGGCTCTTATATTCCATGTGACTGAGCGGAAGTCAACAGCTATGATCTAATTAAAGTAATAATAATAATAATTCAAGTATATGTAGGAACTTTGAATTTCCCACCATTGGAGCGTGTTTTGTACAGTTAACCTTTGTATACAGGCTTAAATTTGATAATTCAATGATTTTTGGTTAATAAAATAATAATCAAGTTTTATAAAAAAAATCTATTTAATAATTTGTTTATTTATTAAATTTAATAAGTATAAAGTATTTTCACAACTGAATAAAAAAAAAAATTGTTCTATTATAAAAAATAATTATATTTCTTCCTTATTTCTCAGATCTTGAAGTGTCGGTTTGATTGAAAAATAATGAGAGAATATTATTAATGACAATTTTATCACTATTTTTTGAATATTGAATGTTTACTTGTAACTGAACAACTAAACCATAACATAATTATTTGTTTTCAAAATTTGTCTGCATAATAGTATGAACAGTTAAAGTTAATAAAAGGATAACATAGGCTAAAGGATGAGGCTTCAAGAAGGATGTACCTACTGGTAACCTTTTTATTGTTTCAGCACTAACTCTTTTATGGTTCTAGATGCCCTAGACCTCCTGAATCCAGCTTGTGCCAACAATTTAATCATGAACTGGAATAACGTTGTATGTTACAATTATTTATTACTTTTTTTTTTTCTTCATTAAATACATTAACCTATTTGATAAAAATTAATATAGTTCATAATTCAATGATAACATTACACAAAACCTACAACGTTATTTTGCCCATGATTCAGTTATACCTTCTAAAATGTCTTACTTACTAGGTTCCATAATTTCTGGTAAGCCATAGATCAAGGTGAAGCTCATATATTATTTTTTTCCCATTTTTTTTTTCTCCTTTTAAATACTTTCTCTAGGTCTCTCTTCCTCCAGAGATGTAAAGTATTCTTAATTTGTAAGACTATAATTTATTTTTTACCTTGCAATAGATTCCAATTTTGCTAAGTATGAGTATTTTTAGTATCTTTTTGCTAGTCTTTTGTGGCTTTAATCTATGAATCCTTCTTTTCCATCAATATATCTCTCATATATTTAAAAAAGTAACTTCTTTGATGAATAAATTGATCTTTAACACAAACATAAAAAAATAAACAAATAGCTGTACCACTACAACCCATGAAGGGTCAGGGGTGCAGACTTTGTAAGGAAATACTGTTGCTAGACCAACGGTTGTGCAAGTAGATGGTTTGGTCAGAATCACACTCTTCCACCAGATTTTTCCCAATTAAAGGTAACCACTTTATGAGGCTTGGTGGACCCTGGAGGGCTCCTGAACCCACAGGGTTAGCTCATTGCAACAGTAAAAGAAAATATAATTATGTGCCACACCAAGTTTCAGACCCGAGTTCTTGGAGTTAGTTTCACTATGTCTTACCACTGAGCTCCCCACTCCCTTAGTTCAAATGTATATTTAAATTGTCTTCATTAAATTAATGTTTTCATTTTATGATTAATTTGACAAATTCATAACTTATAGTAATAAAAAAGTGTGCTGAAGTAGCATTTTGGTCCACTTGAGACAAAAGCGGAACTGGCCTAATATTTATCTGTTAAACTTTTTTAGGCATACCCACATATCATAATTTGGATTTAACTTCCATGAGGGTAAAAGACCAATAGAACTAGAACTAAAAAAATTCAAAATACATTTTATTATTTACAATTAATTCCATTGCATAATTATATCATAGTTGTTTCTCTAATCACAGTTTGACATGAACTTTAAATAATTTAGAGCTATCAAATAAAAGATAAAAGTCTTCAAAACAAACATAAAATATAATACAAAGGAACCTTTGTTTCAAATCAATTTGGAACATGAACCATTACATGGTGTAAGGTTTGTTTACACATTTTTTCGATTTGAGCATCAGAAGGACTAGAAATAAGTGCAGTGGTTCCAGTTTTTTCACCACCACTAAATAGAATCAGTTCTTCTTTTCCATAATGATTTATCAGATCTGTTACTGTTTCAAATACCTAGAACAAATTTAAATGTATTTCTAAAAATTAGTTGTAGATCAGAGTTTCAATAATTTACATTTAAGAAAAATCATACCCTTTCATTCTGCTTCTTTGATCCCAATGCAATTTTTTTATCTTCCCTTTTCCTAATAGGAATGTTGTAAGGTCTATTTCGATAGAAAAGTGTTAGTGTAAGTGGATGTTTGGTTGATTTCCTTACAATGAAACAGCCATCACCTCCTTAAACAAAATCATCATGAAATAGGAATGTCATAAAGAACTTATCTTGTTTAAGAAAGATGTCCAGTTGCACAAGCACATTAAAAATACTCACACACAAACAAAAGAATAAGAAAAAGGAATTCATGGCAGCCCCACAAAGTGTGGCAATCAAATAGTGTTGAACAGAAAGTAAGTTAGTGTTAGAAGATTCTGAATTCCTATTCCTAATTTGTCTTTCTTTTTTTTTTTCATAATAAATTCATTTGGCTACTTAAAAAAAAAAAAACATGAGCTTTATTTTTATTGTTGAGTTTAACTGAGTGCCATCATTGGTGGTTGAGTTTGTGAAAACCTGAGAATACTAGTTTAGTCAAGGCCTCTGACTTCATCAAGTATTTTTGTTTGTCACATTGCCCAGGTGACAAGAGCTCCATTTCTAAACTCTTTTTCACCACCAAACATAATAAAGACTTTCAAAAATACTAGAATCTGCCCTTCAACTCTCAGGCTTTCTCCATTAATGATTTTCCTCCCAGGACTATCACTGCAAGGGATTTATTACCCGAAGTCACCCTTAATTCTTAACCCAAGTAGGCTCCAATAACATCTTCAGCACCACTACAGTAGCAAACACCTCCTAGGTCATCTTGTTCCATGCATCCTGTGCTGGTTGAGTTGCTCCCCAGGAACTGGCTCTTGCTTGGTTTGAATGCCGAACTCTTCGTAGAATCTATGGAGTGCTAAGTAATGATGGAGTTTGGAGACAGCACACAAACGCTGAACTGATGGCCCATTAAAATGATAACGATATTGTCACCATCATTAGGATAAGTCAACTGAGGTAAGCGGAACATCAAGTGAGAATGGCCAGGGACCAAGTCCCAAGGAGGATACTTGACAAAATGTTACACGGACGGAGACGAGTCGGTAGACCTGACGCTCAGTCCAGTCGGGGCATTCGAAACTTGAGAGCATCAACACAACAGAGAGATGACTAGCGATCAAACTTGCAAGCAACCTTACTTCCTTGCGAAGTGTACCACCAGTTAGAAAAAAGAAGATTTCAGCAGTGTTGAACATCAAGATAACTTGGCAATATTGAAGTTTTTCAAGGAAATTGGGGATCTTTATGTTTTTCAGATTTGCTTTTGATGTATGCCCTACTAAACAATTCAAGTGCTTGTAAAGATATTATTTAAGTTAAATACACTTGTTTCTTTTTTTAATTTTCTGATTCCCCTTACCTAAAATGTAACAGCTTATTTGCATTGGAAAATTAGGCCCCTCTTCTCTAAATGATATGGTAATAGCCATCATGCCTTAGAAAAGGAATTCTGGGTTTGAAGTGGTAGCACAAGAGTGCATCTAATAAACTGAAGTGAGTATTAAACAAAATGCAAGAATAGCACAATGATTACATTTAAAAATTGTCATAGGTGCCCAGATCTCACCTTTTAGAAAGTCAATGCAAGCCTGTGACCACTTTTTCAGGTGATTTTCTAAAAACAATTTTCATTTGATGACAAGATAATTTTCAGTTTTTTTTTTTTTCATTTTAATCACCTAGTTTTTAAAAGCGGAAATCGAATTGGATTTCTCCACACTTTATGAGTCCATTTTTTTTAATTGATATTCTATATTGTATTCTTCACAATCAAATACATTAGCAATTGGTATGTCATATGAAACAACAGATATATAACGTTATCTGATCAAATAAACTATAAGTTTATTATAATAGATTTAATTCAGCTAACCTGTTGATACCATTTCTTCTGCAGTTCTTCGGTCAACATCCAAATACCATTTCTTATCATCTAGCCCATCATCTGGAAAACATTACTTGAAAATAATTTTGTTATTAAATTATCATATGCAATGTATAACTCTGGTATATAAGGTAGCTACCGGTCCCAAGTTGGATAAAGGAGGAGGGTTGGTTCGGTGGGTTAATTACCCACCAGCCGGAAAAAACTTACAAGTTCAGAAAACAACACACAGTCTTGGATATATGGACATTCACGTAAGGTATTTGATCCGGCATGGAAATAAGGACTTAATATTGCTTCTTGGAATGTTAGAGGATTAAACCAACCAGGTTCAAGCAAGAGATTAGAGAATAAGCTTGATAAATATCAAGTTGAGGTAGCTGCTCTACAGAAGATACGTTGGAGAAATGTGACAACGATAGAATTAGAGAATTATCTGCTCATTAACAGTGGACACGATGAAAATGTAGTGGGACTGGCTTCATGATAAGAAAATCATTAAGCACACAATAATACAGTATTAACTGATTAGTGAAAGAATTTGTACAGTGCAACTTAAAGGAAGGTTTTTCAAAATAACGATTAAAGGTGTACATGACCCAACAGAAGATAGGGAAGAGGAGGAGAAGGATATTTTCTATGATACATCAGAAAGAGAATATGACTTAATCCCGAGGAATGATGTAAAAACTATCATAGGCGTCTTGAATGCTAATATAGGTAAAGAAGAGGCATTTAGACCTACTATAGGAAGAGAAAATAAACATGACTACTCTAATAATAATGGCCACGGTACAATTAACTTTGCAATGGAAAAGGGACTGGTCATTAGTAGTGTAGCACTAAATTCCCACATAAAAAAATACACAAAGAGAAATGGATCTCGCCGGATGGCTTGATCAGAAACCAGATAGATCATGTTCTCATAGAAGTTAGACATGCATCAGATATCAGAAATGTAAGGTCGTTCAGAGGAGCAGACTATGTTACGTGTCACCTCATGGTAAAAGTCTGGTATTGACAGAAGGTGAACAATGAGAAGGTGAACTACATTGGATAGGGTACATGCCTAGAAATCAAAAAAGCTGCTTGAGAGTAAAGTAGAAGGATTCAAAAACAAAACAAAGGAATGACTGAGACAAAATGACACACATAACACAACCATAAATGATAGATGGAAAAAATTGAAAAATGTTGTGACGTACTAGGGAAAATGGAATCAGCTCCCGAATGGTTTAACAAAGAGTGTAGGATAGCTCTGGAAGAAAGAAATAAGGCGAAGTTAAACATGCTAAAAAGAAAGACCGGAGGAAATGTACAGGAATTCATGACCAAGAGGAGAGAAGCCAAAAACTATGTAGGCTGAAGAAGAGAGCACAGGAAATCGAAAAACCTTAAAAAGTTGCAAGAATCCGGGGAGAAAAAAGAATCAAGATCAGATCAAATCAGTTCAGATGGCTGAATGACGTGGAGGAGGATTTGAATCTTTTGAATGTTATTGAATGAACAAATGGTAAGAGATAGTAAGAGACCATGTAGACTGGTTGGTCGTGGTGAAAGAGGCCCGGGCTCTTGCAGGACCATAGTGCCATTATATAATAATATGCAATGTATTGTCTTTTTTTTTTTTATATATACTAGATACAACTTGAAATCCAGAACCTCCATGAATTTTGAAAATCTCTTTTATAATTGTCTAATTCAATATTAGTCTATTAAATGAGTGCATGAAAAAGTGAGTAGAGAGAAATGGATAGGATAAAATTTTCGACTTTAGAATTTTGTTTGGGGTAGTTAAGACATACATACTAAAAGCCTATACTCTTAGGTGGTAGGGAGAACTGAAGGTGACCCTAGAAGTTCCCTTTTTTAATTTTTTTCTTTTTTTTTAGCAACCAGGCCATTATATACAAAATTTCTGACAGAATTGGTTTTATTAATTATTTTTGGTATTATAAATACAATTATGCAATTATAATTGTAAATTGTTGTGTATGATTAGTAGATGGTCAATTTCTCAAGTTCATCTTA
This sequence comes from Halyomorpha halys, assembly GCF_000696795.3. NCBI lineage: Eukaryota > Metazoa > Arthropoda > Insecta > Hemiptera > Pentatomidae > Halyomorpha > Halyomorpha halys. The sequence goes on along the minus strand of NW_027113304.1, from coordinate 640,817 downwards.
ATTGCCAAAGAGCCCCATTAAGACATTTATCCTGGTAGTAAAATCTTGGAGTTTACACTTAAAATTATAATTGCTCTAACTTTTAAACGGTTGAAGATAAAATTTTAAAACAACATATATTCTTGAAGGAAATTTAATTCATTATAACTTAAGTGATTTAAAATTTAATAAATTTTGAGCTTAGATGTTTTAGAAACTATGCCTAATTATCAATACCTAAATATTCCTTTAAGATAGCAAAAAATAATATTACCAATTTAGTGAAAACAATTTTTAGCTTTAATTTTCTATAGGTTGGCCTTTACACTCAGAGATTTAGTTTCTATAATATAAGCAATAAAGAGATATAAGTAAAAAATTGAAAAAAAGGAAAAACAAAAAGTGAACTTATAGACTCCCTTCAGTATTCCGAGCCTCCTAAGAGCCCTTATTCTTTGTTTAATGTCCTTACTCTTTTTAATATTTACCTCCTAACCAAACAAAGTCCTAAATTCAAAGTTTGTGTTCTATACTTTTCCCTCTATATCCTTTCATTAAACAGACTATATTCAATTCAAGCTTCTATTGTTTCAATTTTTTTCACTTTTCTAAAGAAAAAAATTAAAATTAAATATTTCCTAAAGTTAAAATAATTTACATATTTAATGAGATTAATAATGATTCAATGAAACAGGCTACTATACAATCCCAACTTAATAAATTAATTTGCAATGAATATAGTATATTTACTACAGTGTAGGACACTATACTCCCGAACAACAAGTTCCTAGAGCAACTTAATACCCTCATACAATTATTTCTGCTGCAGCATTCACCAAGGTGATAAGTCAGCAAAGTGATATCTGGAGATATCTCATCCACCTGCAGAGTTCTCCAAGGGTCTTTAGTAAGTACAGTGCTGCTTTGAATACACACAGTTAAAACTGTTCAAGCAAAGGTAAAGGATCAGGTCGAGCTAAGATCAATTTGAGGTCCAAAAATGATACTAGCCTATATTTTCTTAGTTATAAGTATATATAATAATATATAAAAAATATTGGAATATAATAAAATATGGGAAGATGTCGTTGATCAAATAAAAATATAGTTTAGGTATCACAAAACTCTCAATAATTAAAAAAAATTAAGATTTTTAATTGCTAATTATTTTAATTTTTAATTTTATTGATTTAAATACATAATAAAAATAGAACATTAAAAAAAAATGTTAATGTTTTTTATATTGTATCATTTGACATAGTATGTGGCCAGTGTTGCAATTTCGCAATAGGGCCTAAATGGATCCTGGTGATCATTGATATGATTACTTAAAAATTTTTGGTAAACACATTTTTTTGACATTCTGTATGAATTTTTATCAAAATCCCTTATGAAAAAAGTTCTGATCATTAATGAGTAAATGAACCACTAACATAGAGGTAACATATCCAGTAGACCCAACTTCTTTAAGGGATATCACTACTTGATTATTATTAGAGATATCTTTATTTTTAAAGCTTATCACAAGCTAATAAATTTTTACTTAACCTACTTTTCTTTCCTAAATGAAAATGAACACATTTTTTATTCTAAAATCATAGCTTATATTTTAAGCTTGAATTAAATATGTTATAATCTCAGATATTATTTTTTAAATATAGTTAAAATATTACTTATATCAAAAAGTACACAATGTTCTTCTTTTCACTTACCAATATTCGACTGGTCACAGAAAGTTTCTTCTAAAGGAGTATTATCAGGACCAACATCGTCATATCTGGAAAAACACCTTCTCACTCTGTATAAACAACGTCTTTTAACCATCACTACCCAATCAGCCACATCAGTCCACAGCCTTCGAGCGAGGTTTAGAACCAGCGCTCTAGTCACCCGAAGGTAGAAGCACATTCACTGTTGTAAATTTAGTATCTTCACTGTCCATCCAGTCATAACTAGTTAAGGTTTACAATCCTTAAATAATTTATCCATCTGACATGTTCCTCAATGATTTAAAGTAATTTCTTAATAGTTCACATACTGTTTGTTCAGTATTCATTAATTTGCTGAAAAAAAAAAAAAAAGTTATTTGTTGTTATACTGTTGTACAAGATCCCAAAACAGGGATATACCGAAGACCTGATGAAAAGGTTTATTAAAGAATATGGTTTAAGCATAATATTGAAATTCGCTTTAAAAAATATAGCTAATAACTAGAGTCGAGGGGAGAAATTTTTATATTAAAACAATAAACAATTTCACAGAAATTCTAAAACATTGTCCAAACCTTTTATTCACAAATATTTTGTTTTCCAGCATTGTTTATTAATTGACTCACTTTTTTGTTCTCATTACAATAAAAAGCATCTCTTAGCACTGTAAGGTATTTCAAGTACAGCATGATGCATAAAAAACTATTTGTTTATTGTTTTACTATGAGCAGACTAAATTCAGTGAGAAATATATTTAGTAGAGTTCAAACCTAATAATCAAATAAGTTTGACTTTCAAAGAAGAACTGTTATTTTAAAGTCCACACTCTTTGTTACCTAATTATTTATTATGCCATTTTATTATGCATTATAACTGATTCCAGCAATGGTAGCTAATTACTGGGAATCTATAGGTAGTAATGTACCATGTAATTAGCTCTTCTTCATTTTAATATTCTGCTATACAAAGCTTCATTTGTTTCTTTAAATTTCATTGACTTTGTTTTTTATTAATTAAGAGAAATAATGATTATATATAACCCATAATAAGTCATGGAAAGTATCATGTAAGTTTTGAAATTCCTAAGGAGCAAAGAAAAACCTACAATCAAAACTTGAACAAGATATGTTTCAGTTACTGCATACTGCATTCACATTATTTATCAATAAATTTACATTCAATCTATGGTAAAAAGCTATATTCACATGCTGTATCTTTGTATATTCTATTAAATGCTTTGTTAATTAAGATAGTGCTTATAGGAAGAATGAAGAGTGAATTATTTATTAAGATAATGAATGCTCTCTGACCTTACAAAGGCTTATTCAAAACTGCAACTATTAATTGTTTTGATAAAATTATTTTTTAAATATAATTGATCATTATTTTAAGTAAGACTCACCTGTGTTAGTGAGTACTAAGGGGAGGCTAGAGAAATGGGATAGTAAACAGATGTTCAAAGCTAAGAAAAAACATATTTTATATAATATTCTATATTATCATATCCTGCCTTTCTTCTATGTGTGCTTAGTTCTCATTTTATTTCAATTGATTTGGTTTTTCATGAAAATAAAAACTAAGGTTGTTGATCATATTATTTTTTGAGGAAAAATCAAGTCAGATTTGTTTTTTGAAACCCTTAAATACGAGTTTTTATAAAAATAAAAACACATATAATAATAAATAAATTAACTACATTATTGGAAGACATTTACTGTCCATCTTTGTCCTGCGTTCACAAAAACAATTTATAATTCCTCCACACAAACGAAATTCATCGGCTGTATAGGCTGTATGTGTAGGCAAAAAAAACAAAAAAAAAAACTTAAAAACTAACTGTAATAAAAAGCAAATCAGATTCATTTTTATCATCCTCAAAAGAACTTAATTATAAATTTAAAAAAAAAATTATTTTACCGCGCTCACTTCGTAACTTCAGTTAGTCTAAATTATAAAAAGAATTTTCTTACATTTCCAATGCAGAAAAAGAGGTCCCCTCAATCCATTTTCCCATCATCATCTGATATCAACCCCTTGCACCCATGGGGCTTATAAAAAAAAATAATAAGGGGGTGTACCATACCCAGGGTACCTGCCAAATACATTTTGCTTCCTCACTTGTAAATGTTAGGAAGCTTTGCATAGATGTCGGAATAAAAAGAAATTTTATTCTCGGAATTGACAACTTCCAATCGAAATTTAGAAAATCACTAAAGTTGCAATAATTTCAAAACGACTCCACAAATTTTGTTCGAAATCGGAAAAAAAGTTGTAAATTAGTGTAGGCATGGTCCAGCATAAATTTCACAAACTACTTTCGCTTCTTATGCGAAAAATAATGTCCTGAATATCCTTTATTCGTCCTCATGATCAGTGATTCCCAAACTGTGGGCACCAAGCGTATGCCAAGGGTGTCGCAAGTAAAAGATAAGAAAATCGCTTAAAATTAAAACATCAAATAGACATAGCATTCAAGCACTTGCTTTGCTTTTTCCTGTATATTCCTTCCACTCGAAGGAAGTGTTTTAGCCCAAAAAAAGATGCCGCAGCGAAAAAATTTTTTTGAACCGCTGCTCTAGATAGTATTCTCAAACAACAAATCATTAACCTTGGATTATAGGTAATTATACTCTAGAAATATACGTAAAAAAAAAAAATGTCAGAAAAAGAAACTTTCAAAAAAGAAAATAAAGTGATAAAGTTAAAGAAAATTTAAAAATTAAATAGAAAAAACTAAGAAGCTATATAGATCCATGAACTTCGCAGAATTTTTTGTAGTTTTTATAAAAAAAAAAAAAAAATCAATTAAAAAAATAATTCATGGCAAAGGACTTAAGTGTTTTCTCGCTGGAAACTTTTAAGCAAAAAAATTTATTTGTTGATTATTATGAAAATTCCTACTTAGTGTTTTTTGAGATGTAAAAACGAATATCAGTTTTATTTCTCTCTAAAAAATATTTATCCCCTTTGCTAGGTTTATCGGTCTATTTTATTTTAATACACTCCTTATTACAGTGGGGGTAATACAAAATTAATCGATTTGTTTTCTGGTATTGAAATTTAAAAAAAATGTTATTTGGGCATTTAATAAATTTGAATGTATACAAAAACAAAAAGTCCCTTGTAAAATGGTCAAATTTTTTTTTTTTTTCATAAAATAACAAAATATAGTTTACGTAGCCGGTTTAAAAGAAACTTATGCCAAGTGTATTGGACAGTACAGCTTCCTTGCTATTTCTATCTAATTTTTAAGTTTCTTTTACTTCATTATTTTATTTTATTTTTTGAAAGATTCTTGTTTTGATAATTTTCCATTTTCCTGCATATTTGCTGCGAATAATTATGATTATTAAGAATATAATATTTAATAGATCGAGATATTTTTTTTTAAAATAAAGTTTAAAGGTTAGAATTGGTTGTTATGCATCTGTCAAACATTACTCCTCAGTAAATCAGTTCGACCCAACTATCCAAAAAATTGATAAGTAATAATTTGCAACATGATGGATGAGCCTTCGGACCAATTAATATATTCATTTATCATAAATAAATGTTTTTGACCATTTCATAACTTTAAGTTTCCAATGTTACAAAGCGTAATACAAATCAATATTTTTAATTTTAAAAATGGCAATCTACATGAAATACTAATTTTCCAAATTTTGATATATTGGCTTTTGATAGAATATTCTTCAATTAAATTATATATATATAATTGACCGTATTAATTCATATTAAATAGCCCTGACCATCTTCTTCCTAATTCTTTAATTAAATTCCCCACTTCAGACTGTTCGTTACGGACAGAATTTGAAGGCTATACATCCAGTAAGTGGGTGTCTTTAATTTCCTAAATATGATTGAAATAATAGCTTCATAGTGACGGTAATCGGCAAATAAATTTTTTACGATAGATAGGAAATGAACCAATTAAAAGTTTAGCTGAGCTGAAGAATCCGAAATGATAGACCGAGACATAGAGGGGAGGATAACGCTTAGTTAACTCATGCATTTGTTTGGGTGAGTCTAATAGTTTAGATAGTTATACAGAAAAAGAATATTTGCGACATATTTATCGAACATTCAAGTCAATATTACTATTATTAGCATGATATTTTCCAGAGTTTTATTGATTCACATTCCTTAAATGAACCGTCGTATTTTTATTTTTAAAAATAGATGAATCAGTTTAGTTTATGTACTAATAAAATCCTTAGTAATATAATAATAGATTTAAAATTTGTATTTTTTCGTATAAACTTTGATTATTCATAATGTGACTATTTCTCAAATAATAATACTGTTTTCTCTTAAATATAAATAATTATTTGTTCTGACTTACGACTTTAGTTCCCAGGAATGACGTTCCCGCTGTAGCAGCCCCGACAAGACTGGAGAAGGTGGAGTTTTTTCCCCGACAAACACATGTGCCTAGGCGGGCCGAATGTGGTCCCTACCAACACACAACCTGACGGCAAATTGTATCTGAATAAGGAGCGACAATAACTCAATTTAGCTATTAACAGCGGATGGTTATTGAGCTCTCTACGCGTGACTGGAATATCCGCGAGTCAATCGGCCCTTTCTTTAAGACGTAGTAAGCTCTTATTCCAAATTTTCTAATAATTCATTTGCAATATAGATGTATTCGAACGAACCCAAATCACAAACTTTAATCCTGTCCTGAATAGGAAAGTTAAAAAATAAATAATAAAACAAAAAATACTGTAAATTTAATATAATTTTTAGAAAAAGTGTATTATTATTGTAGAAGATCCGTGTATCGGTAAAAAAAGGGGGTACTGAAAATTAAAAAAAAATTATTATCTGATTTATATTCATGTTTATTAGCTCATTATATCTAATTTTTTTATCTATTATATGACCTATTTATCATTAAAGATTACTCCTTTGTTAACCATCATTTGGTGTTCCTATTTAATTAATTACCGTTAAATGACACAAAACTCAATAAATAAAACAATGACATTTGATTAACATACTAATAAATTACCTCAAAGTATTTAAAATTATCTTTGTGCAATACTTACTATATTATTTGAATGTTGCCTATAAATGGAAAGTAAATATACAGGCCAATAAAAATTAATAATAATTATTTAAAGTTTTGTTAACATATTTCCTTATAATCAGTTCCTACCTCACTGATAGAACCTTTAAACTAAATCATAACCTAGCCTACTCATCTCTCTTTTCTCAGTCTGCCGGTGTTCCTCAAGGTAGTATTTTAGGTCCCATTCTTTATACGGTTTATACAGCTGACATCCCAACCCACCCTAACAGTCCTAACAGCATACGCTGATGACACATGTATACTTTCTGTAAACAACGACCCAACTAATGCATCACAAACACTACAGGCACACATAGCATCTATTGAAGAATGGTGTTAAAACTGGAGAATCAAAATAAATCCTGACAAATCCCACCAGATCACCTTTACTCTCGGTCGTAAGCCTCTGCCCTCCTGTCCTACAGTATCCTTTCTAGATACTCCACTAATGCCTGTTGAACAGATTCGATACTTAGGACTCCATCTTGACAAGAGACTTACTTGGAATCCACACACAAGACTGAAACTACAAGAAACTGCTCGTAGATTCCGATTGCTACAACACTTACTTGACAAATGCTCTAAACTTCCCATTCACTACAAAAAATGAGTATACACTACGATAATAAGACCAATTTGGACATATGGAATTGAGTTCTGGGACTCCACCAAACCATCAAATTCTTCCCGCATCCAATCGTTACAATCCAAAATCCTACGTAAAATCCTTGATGTTCCTTATTACGTTACAAATAAACTCATTCACAAAGACCTTAACATCCCATTCGTTGTAGATTTGACCCAAAACAGATATGCGTCCTTTTCATTCCAAACTCCTTAACCACCCTAACCCATTAATTCTTAATCTTTCATCCTTAACTATCCCTGATAATCCTCCGAGGCGTCTGAAAAGAAGATGACCACGGGACCTTCTAATTTAAATTAATGTTTGAAGTACCCCCAATGGGTGGTTCCTTCCCAAGATTTTCAAGTGTATATGAAACATACAACATATTTACCTATTGTATTATTTTGTACGGTTGTAAATTACATTAAATAAATAAATAAAAAAAATTGTTATCAGTCTTCGGGACGTGGTCATGGAAAGGAGCATAGGGAGTTATATATCTTAACAATAAAAATCTAAAAAGATGGAATATTTGAGATTTAAGAACCTAATTCAAACTGTAAAAATTTTGGTAAAACATTACTCAAAGAGGTTATATTACTTAAACGTACATAAAAAAATTTATAAATTACAAAAGATAATTTCCAAAAGTCTGGAAGAGGAGAGAAATTACAGGGAATGCCCAGTAAGTTGGGAAATCTGGTCAAAATAGGTGGAAAATTTATCGAAGTTCTTACCACATAAAAATAAATTACATGGATGGATGAGCTGGTAGTTCATCAAAAAAGGTTATAACATATCTTGGAAAGAAGAAAACAAGGTTTTCTAATCCCATATACATCTAAATGATATGACAAAGTTGCATAAGTCATTCCAGATGTGTATTCATTTAGAAGGCGAGCTAGCTGAGTACGGGACTCTTCTAGTAACTCCAGGAACCCGGCTTTGAATCCACTGAGGCAGAAAATTATATCAATTTATTCTGTTGCTGTAGCCGTGGAGTCAACCCTTTGGGTTGGGGGACCCTCCTGGAGACCTCCTTTAGTCTGGGAAACATCTGGTGGCTGAGCGCGATCTTGAACAAATCATTTCCTTATATTTCCATTGTTCGAAAAAAAGCGCTGATTTTCACTAATAACCTTCATCGGTTTTTAATGTTTATACAAATGTTAATTTTTAAATGATTCACCTGGATTATCGTAATACTTTATTCTTTTTTTGTAGGCTCGACAGACCGTGGAGGTCCAAGGCCGTCCGCGATGTACAAGGGTAATACATCGCGCGCTTCTTGACGTGGTTTTCATAGGATTGGTACGTCATTCACATGTCTATTTTTGTGAGTGCCACAGCCATAGGGTAATGGGCCTCACTAATGTCCGGGGAGAAGGTGTGAGTGAGTATTATATAATGATATGCTTGAAAAACCCAGTACCGGGGTCTCGAATTCACAACTTTTAGGTTGATAGACGAGTTACTACGATGCTACCGTCGCCCCCATTATCGTGATACTATGGACATCAAAAGCAACAGATTTTATTTCATTATTCAATAACAAATTCTTTACTTAGGAATATCTTCATTTGGCTATAAATTTGCCTAAGACAATTTTTTCTCGAAAAGCTCTGTATACCTCATTCCAACTTACTAAAGTTTTTTCACACCTTATCGGAGGCAGGAAAACAAGGTTTTATGTAAATGTTTTTTTTTAATATCAGAAAATCCTAAAATGTATTAATCAATCAAATTACTAATAATTTTTGACAGATAACATTTCCTCCGTCACTGGTCCTTGAAATAATTTGGTTTGTTAGGAGAAAGGGAGTTACAACTGGGAGGGTGCACGATAGGGGGCGTTTTTTTTTTTTTTTTTAAATTGTATCTCGGGAACATTTGAATGCTTTCTATTACTTCTTAATTTTAGCTGTAATATGAAACAGGACTCAATAAATTATTTTTTACTGTAGGTAATTTTAAAAATATTGAGCACTAAATGAAAAGTGAGAGAAAATTTCGGATTTTTATATAACATAATGTACTTCAGGTGAAATGTACCTGCAGTACTGTAATAAATACTTTTCAAAATCATCTTATGTACCTATTGTTTTGTAAAAAAAAAAAAAAAAAAATAATAAATGGAGTAATTTTATAAAAGAAAATAACGTGAATATTTTTGTTATAAATTAATTTTATTCAATATTTCAATTGCCTTAACTTTTTTAATGCATAAACATTAATACTTTACTCACAGAGCTACCCCATTTCTAATATTTATTAATTGATGTTATTATTTATCTAAATTCAATTAATTGTCAATTATATCAACGATAAATGTAGTTGAGCAGTTGATCCAAGATCAATTAACAAGACTACTAACGGCTGCCATGGCTCAGTCCCATCAGTCACGGACACAAACAATGCTCGTTCACAGTGAAACGACCCGTCACCGGTGATTTCTCACCCTGTCCCTCAGGGCACTTACCCCACGCTCTCCATCTCAGGCTGTAGTCTCTATTACCAGCTGGCTACTGTCAATAGTTCTCGCAGTTTAATTGAAGGTGCAGTAACATGTGAAAGCAAGTGAGGGCGTGTCAAACTAGGGCTGACCGATACCGCAAATGTAGTGAGTGCATCAAAGATGAGATACCCTCTGGAAGATCGCTGATTGACCTTTAAACTACTTATATTGAGCCAACGTTTCGCCTTACGTTGCAGGGCTTCATCAGGGCTAAAAAAGATACAAACACTTAAGTGATGTACAAAGTAAATGAAAAATTAAAAAGATGTACAGTGAAACAATTAAATAAGAATACTAAAAGATTTTAAACAATTAATAAAAACGAGAAAAAATAACAGATAAAAAAGAAGAAATATAAAATACAGTACAAACTAAAAGATAGAAAAAGGGATATAAGAATAAAATCAAGAATAAAGGAAGATAATGAACAAGATAGGAAACGTACCTAAAGGACTGGAACTCAGTGTGAAATTGGACTGTTGACGGGATGTTATAGAGAAGTGGGTATTGACAGTTAAAATACGTAATATTTGAAAATAATTTAAAGGAAATTGTATAGAAAATTAAAGGAAATATTAAAAATAGGCAAACATTAAATGATAATACACATAATAGGGAGAAAGAAATTATTATTAAAAGGTTTTAGACAATTAATGAAAATGGGAAAAAATAAGAAATAGAATTATTATTATATAAGAAATATAATTTTTACATTTTACTGTACATCTTATTAATTTTTCATATACTTTATTCATTTATGCTTATATTTCCGTGAGGGCTTCGGAGAATAAGACTTCAACGTGAGAGGCCTCTGGAATCATCCACCAACACATTCATGGAAATTAATAAGTAAAGGGAGTTACCCAGACGAAGAATGGCAAGCATACATTGCATATCTTGTTTGTTATTTTATTTATCACTTTATTATTTTTGTATATATTTTGGAAGAGGAGAGCTGACTAAAGAATGGAATAAGGTTTTAATAGTGCCCATATACAAGAAAAAGGGTGGATAAGCAATATGCAGCATCTATCGAGGGATTTGTTTGCTTACAACAATAATGCTCTACAACAAGCTCCTACCAACAACAGGCCCAATAGGTTTACTATCTATCAAATCTTCACTCTGAGGCAGACCTTCGTGAAGATGAAAGAATGCCAGCGGACTTCAAGGATTCTGTTTATCGATTTTAGGGCATCCTTTGATATAATCGTGCGAAATAAACTCATATTGGCCATGTCTGAACCAGGGCTACCAAGTAAACTAATTCGATTTGTACTATTTTCATTGGCGAGTACAATCTGCCAAGTTAGATGTGGAATATCGTACACATTTCATGTTACGGTGACAGTGACAATGCAAATAATTTACCACTGATTACTTGGATCAAACTAATTCAACAATTAGTTAATTTCTACTTACATTTCCTACAGAAAAACATACCCAACACTAGAGCTCTCAATGAGATTTGTTTCTAGTTAATAAATATTACATTTTTTTTTTTTTTTTGTTTTTTTCATATGCAGTATTAAACATCTTATGACCAGCTATATCGAAATAAAATGTAGGATGACAATGACCAATTGCGATGATGACCTTGGGGTGACTTCAATGCCACATTAAAAAAAAAAAGTTGGCCGTACAGTTTTATACAATATACTGGTTTACCGAATGGGTTTCGTTTTATTTGTTTTTTTTTATTCTATTCCAATACTGATTTGTGAGGTTAATAAATTAAGGAAAATATATTAAATAATATTTTTACACCACTACAACATGTTTAAAATGAGTCTTATTTAGGTGAGAGAATTTATTAGCACAGTAATGACAAAAAAATAAGGAAATGGACCCAAACAAAACAGCATTGGTGCAGTATGCATCCAAAAATAAACATAGTTTTGATTTTGATAACATAGTGATTTTACACAGAAAAACATAATATTTTTAAAATAAAAATACTTGGATCCATTTATATAAAAGAAAACATTAATTAACTTTAAGTGAGAGACACTCATAATTTAAGCCAACATTTTGCAGAGATTTTATGTAAACTTAATTTATGATGAATGCCGTTGAATTTTAGATTATTATTAATAATGAACTTTTAAATCATTATTAATAAAAAAAAAATTTTGTGTGAATTGAAATTATAATATACCTAAACTGGTTCTTGAGGTAGGTTAAATAATATTTTTGTGACATGTTAATGATAATGTTTGCAAAGAATAGATTTTATTATTAAATGTTGTAGTGACAAAGGTAGAAAAAACACAAAATAATGCAAATTTATTAGCTAAGAATTATAGTTTCCCTTATTAGTTTTGTTTTTATAGGTTTATTTTGACTTGAACATAATTGCCTGTGAAGTTTTATAAATTAATGTTAAAGCTGTAAAATTAAAATTTAAGTATGGAAATTATAATTAATAATGTAATTTCTAATTTAATAATAAGTTATAATTAAAAGTGTCCATGCGCGCACACATATCTTACTTATTTTATATACAGATAATTAAAAATGAAACCCCGAAAAACATGGAATACTTCCCACATAATTTAACACAGAAAACTGTATCAAATGAAAATGAATATAATTAAATCTTAACTATCAGTTTTTTTCTTATAATATTTTTTAGAAATGTTATTTTTTCATCATCTTAAATTTAAATTCAATATTAATATATATGTATCTAAATAATCAAGGATAATTACATTTTAATGATTATTTATTTAATGGTTGGGTTCCGGGTTCTTCAAAATTGGGCTAGATAGCAATGTAAGTACTAACAAAGTCTGCGTTTAATAGTTTATTGAGAAGGTGAATGAATGAATTGTTCCATTGGATGGTTTGAAAATAAATTATTTTCTACCTGCATTATATGTCCCCATAATGTCATAATAATTAAATTGCCGATAATTAAGACCCATAGTATCATAATTGTCCTGGTAAATATCATTACAAAAAATTATTGCAATACATCTTAAAACTTACCCAAGATACAGAATAAGGGGTCAAATTTAAATTGTAGATAGATGGTCCATGTGACAGTCAAGAAAGGAATCAATAAATGATAAAATAAATGGGGTTCAGTCCTTAGCCGATATATCTAAGTTCTTTGTAAAATTTTTTACAAAAGTTATACATCAAAGCAAACCTTTTGTCTCAAATCACTGCCATCACACTGCTTAATACAGTTTAGAAAAGTCCTGTATGGCTACAACTATTGACGAAGTAGTGGCTGCTACTAGAGAAGCTTCAGCTACCCTACGTCATTGTGGCTTTAATAATCAAAAAAATTGTTTTAAATAGCTCTGTAGTATAAGTGAAACATGAAGTTTATGGAATCGGAGTTATCAATAGATTGACATTTCTCTTGCGAAAGCTCTCACAGAATAAAAAAGTACGAAAAGAACTTCTAAGAGAATCTCCAAGTTCATGACAAGAAGATTTATGCTGTGGGAAACAGGCAATTCACACAAAATTAGAGAAAACGGCTCGATTTTTATAGAACAGTAAAGGTCAAATAAGGAAATGACCTGTACAAAAAGTATAATAAAAATATGTGCCCAAAATAGTGATGTGCCCTTTATGTTTTATGTTATATTTATTTTGCCGAATTCGTAATTACACTCATTTTTTTTTAACTTTTGAACATATTTTTTTAATTTATAGTCTTATCATTAATATTTAAATATAAACTACTGGTACATTAGATTTTTAATTTTTGAAGCAGAATTTCTAAATTTACTTCACAATTCTCTTGTCAAAAGCGAAACATTTATCTCAGTTAATAAAACCAAAAATTGTTATTAACTGCTTTAGTAAATTTCTCCCCAAATTTTAACTATTTGGTCAAATAGATTCATTATATATTTGTTGTTTATTATTATTAATTCATTTTTATCATGCATTCTATTGAATATTAAAATTTTTAATTTTTTTTTATTAAAATTAATTTTCAGTTAAATTTTATGCCAGATTACTCAAAAATTGAGGAAACAGTTCAATTTTTATGGAAAAATAAATGTCAAAAAAGGAAAGCTGTACGAAAGGAAACTGTACAAAAAGGACAATAAACCCTTGTTGGGGTAAGGGAGCCCATAGCATAAGTGTGCCCTATTTTATATTGATTTCATATTATATTATAATATACTTATTTATTTCTATATCTTACTGCATATCAACTTGTGGGTTATGATGTTTACAAAAAATAAATAAAAATTATATTATTGCGTCATTTAAACATTTGATCAGACAAGAGCAGTAGGTCGGATTAGAACCACCCGAGAAATTCGTATATAAAATATAGTACGAAGAGACAATTGATCAAATAACCTTCATCGAAGATTTTTATAAAACTTTTATTTTTTAAACCTGAACTATAAACACTTATATTTCTCTTCCAATTTGTTTTATAAAAGATTTTTGTCAATGTGCTTCCATAGTTTAATGTTAGCCTTAATATTATAAAGAAAATGATGAGCGATATTGTGGAAGAGACCGAGGTAAATTTTTTTAGTAAATGAGTCGTAATTTACGAAATGAAAACGTGGGAAATCGATTGTTAAGGTTTGAGGATGATATTTGGTACTTAGCTCCAACAAACATCACAAAATTATATTACTCAATTATTTTGAATGTATTGAAAAATAATTTTTACTGATATAAGACTTTTTTATGTTTTACAATTTTGAGGCACTCGATCAAAAAACATGGTATCTGACATTTAATGTAACATAAAGTTTTTGTTATCATGTAAAGGTGTTTTAACGTGATAGTAGCTTCACCACTGTTACATACAATGTACAACTATCATGACAGACCTAATGGGTATTAAAGATGGTAACTGCAGCAGATACCATGTTCATCCTAGCAAACATTTAAGGGAATATATCGAAATATTTGTAAGTTGATTCTAAATTATAAATTGTGTTTATGTTTTATCAAATCCAGTTATCTCATACTTAACTCATAGTTAACTCATAACCTCTCATACTTAACTCATAACCTCAGCTCCAGTTATGGAACTTTTTCTGCTCTTGACCTATCCATTTGCAGCTCTACTTTTTACAACAATCTAGAATGGACAGTTGTTCCCGACTTACACGGTAGTGATCACTTCCCAATTTTGATAAAATTCATAAATTTAAACCCAATAGGCAAAACTAACC
>NW_027113304.1:621629-622570 GCF_000696795.3 Halyomorpha halys | reverse complement strand
TCGTTTTACGTCTAAATTAAGCTAAAACATGATACAAAATATGACTCTGATCGGAATTCCACTGTATCTATCGAATGTGTATGTAATGAATCTGGTATACTGTGGGACTGTCGGATTACAGAGGTGTGAAAAGGATCTGGATACAGAAGCCAAGCCACGGCCCGAAATTCTTTTTTGCTACCGTTGACAGACCAATATAGCCCATCGGACAAAGCTACCATCAATTAAGCAGAAGACTGGGCTACATTGAGCTGTCCATCTCAAGAGCGGCTGTGGTTCGAGTGCCGACCTTAGAGCCGCGGCTTTTCGGCACCTTTGAACCTTTTCATCTATTGTCCCCCGTCCTGGCGTGTCATCTCTTCCGACACAGCTCTCCTATCGTCGCAAACCTCTTCACGACCCCTTAACAAAACAAACTCTCCGATTAGTTCTGCCCTCCTTTTCTCAGAATAAACTAACAAGTTGATTTGCGTTGTTGCACCCACTAGGAACTGGAGGAATAGAAATTATCAACGGTTCAGTTTTCTATTTGGAAACATGATAGGGAGGAATTTCGGGCAAGTTACACGCGTGTGATTTTTTCTTAGACGTTCTATTTATTGAGTGATTTTTACACTAATTAAAGGGTGTAAAAATTTGGAATTGAGGGCTCCTTAAGTGGAAGTCTTTGGGGGGGAGGAAGCGGGGGAATTAATGTTTTTATTACATTAAATGAATTATTTTTTATTTGAATATTCATTAATTTTGAATATTCATAGACTAATTTAATTTAAAAATCGAATAATGTTGTAGTTTATTACTTATAAATTGTTTGAGTTTTCTTTTATTTCTAGTTTAATCTAATAACGTAGCAGTTTAGTACTTATAAATTATTTGTTTTTTATTTTATATACTATTGTAAAGTATTTATTTTAACGTCCAGCTATAGTAATACTTTTTTG
>NW_027113304.1:613488-620049 GCF_000696795.3 Halyomorpha halys | reverse complement strand
ATTGATAAATAAATTATTTTTCTCCGTTAAAATAGCAAGGATCAAATGTTATTTTAATTAAAAACTAATCGCTGCAAAAATAGAAGCTCCGATGAATTTTATTCATATTTCTTTAAATACGTATTTATTAATCCATCTCTGTCAAAATACAAATTTATAACTAGTACTTTGTATCAGTATCTGGATCAATATTCGACGAGAAGCGACAGAATAAAAGTAAAATTATTAATTTTACTTTAGACATCGATGGAGAAGAAGCGACAGCTCTTCCTGACATTGCATTTATACTTCATGAAAAAGTCACGTGTTAAATTACGTAACTAATGTTAAGTGTGCAATATTTATGCCTTTTTTTTTTTTTGTGAGCGTATTTTTGTTTCTCAAGTCAACACGTTTTTAAATTTATAGTGTCATCATGAATACTTAAATCCTTGCGCATATATACTACTGGCATATTAGATTTTAAATTTTTGATGCAGGATTTCTAAATTTACTTCCCAATTACGTTGTCGAAAGCGAAACATTTATCACAGCTAATCAAACCAAGATTTGGTGTTAACGGTTTTAGTAAATTTCACACCTAATTTTAAAAATTTGATCAAATAGATAAATATTTGTAGCAATTAATTTATTTTAATTGTACATAATTTTGAATATTAAAACTTTGAAAATATTATTTTTTTTTTTTTTTTTAGTAAAATTAATTTTCTGCTAAATTTAGTACCAAATTTACTATTTACTACACTAAAAAGAGTTGGTTATAAGCTTTCCGTAGAAACAGGTGGGGCAAAATCCTGGGGGTCTGAGTTTCTGAGTAGGTCAGCATGACTAAAAATATTTAAAGAGTCAAAACGTTTATAGAACAAATTTATAAATAAAAAAATGTTTCTATCTGTAATAAATAATATTTCTAGAATTTAAAGGCAAAATTAGTTCACCAATTAAAATTTATTAACAAAATATTCTACGTGTCGGCTTCCATACCATCCTCAAAAACAGAAGCTTCATTTGCACATTTTAGTAACTCGACTTCCAAAGTAGAGCACGTTATTTTAGTAAATTTACAAAATTTACTTTCACCTTAAATAAGTTTAATTTATCATACTTTGACATTCTAGCCTTATTTATAAATGTAGATGTTATCACAGTTTTAAGAGAAATAAATGTGCAGTCTATTGAGTCTAGGATAGTAGAAACATTTAACCTTGACTCGATAATTTAAACTTCTATAGAAATGAATTCTGGGGAGAGTTATAGTAAGTAATAATAGCAAAGGCTTGACGAACCCAATGGTTCGATGGCAGTACCACCAATCTTTGTCTACATACATCCACTCGATGGCGCCCGTCGAAACCTAAATCTACCAGATCAGTTATGATGCAATCCTACCTATGCTTCGGTTTGGACCAGGCATGGGCGTTGGCAGAGGAGAGCAGGGGGGGGGGACCACGGCTAGATTTTTGGCACCCAAGAAAAAAATAAAAATAAAATTGTGAACTTCTTTGATACAGGGTTTCTTCCTAGAAACAGTTTATAATGAGGAACGTATTGACAAGAAAGATGATGTCTTCCAAAAAATCGTCAGAGATAAGTACAAAACTGCCTTATATTTTCATTGTGTTATTCATTTTCAATAATTAATTGTGATTATAGGTAATAAAAATTTAAAAGGGACGTAGGCTAATAAGTAGGATTGGTGGATGAGAGAATAGAATAGGTATTGGAGGTGCAAACACGGGATAGGTTGTTACCACTGAAGTCAGATGTTCGGCATCCCCGAAACAATGAGTTTCAGTCAGTAGGGCTATGTCAATGTAGGAATAAGTCGAGTTCGTCACGGCGATTTTGTAGGCTATTAGCATTCCATAACACGACAGCTAGGGGCTTCATGCTAATCGTGGGAAATTAAGGGGGATTTCGGATAGGATTCTAGTGAGAAGGTTGATAAGGGGTTTGATGGTCTCTTGAAGATCTCTTAGGAAGGATGAAGGAATTGAAGTGATATTGATTGGATTTTGATAATGATGGTATGAATCAGGGGCTTGTGATAGACAATTTATGTGACTAGGAGAGCAGAGTGGGGCTTGATATTTATTTCAAAACACTTCATAACCGACAGATAAATGGACTTAACTGTCCGATAACTGGACGAAACCTCAATTGGCCAACTTTCTGAAACGAAATGGTGGATGAAAGTAACTACTTCGGAGAATAATCACTTGTGACTTTAGAGCCAAATCTAAAAAAAAAATTCGAAGTATCTTTAAACATAATACCTCACTTTATTTGTGAAGTTGATTTTTTTTTTTTAATTTCCTTCTATCATAATTGTTCATCATTAAATATAATAAAATAAAACAGTTTATCCCCATCTCAGAAAAAGAAAAATTCCATTGATCCCATTCTTAATTCTAAAAATCTATTTTCAGAATATGTTTATTGTTTATGGTTAACCTTCATACATGCTACAACCCAACCACCCTAAATACAAACCCCGACCCCGACAAATAACCGCCTCTAAGGAAGTTACGACAGGCACAGATGTAAGGGTGACTCCACCCTTCTTACTACCATGCGGTTCGCCACAAACCTCACCATTCCCTCGCCATAAAAAAATCCTATAATAAATGTATGGCATACCGCAATAATACACCCCTCCTCTCTGAGTAATTGAACCCCCCGTATCCACCATTAGTCACTCCCCGAACCAACCCACGACCGTTTATATAGGCCTATGGTCTAAGTGGATCGAGGGTTGGCAACCCTTGAGGGGTTGTCCGCACAATGGCTGCTCATTGAATAATTTTATCAACGGATTCCGTTCCCACTATTGCCATATGACCGATTGCGGAATCAGTCGAATGCATCGGCATCTGTAACTGGTGATATATAAGTGAAGTAATGAATCACAATAAACGCCTGGGGTCCTTTACATATACCGAGAGAGCGATTTGTCTATGAGTCTAGGAATCATTATTATATATTCAATTAATTTAGAGGATAGGCTAAGATACTGTATTTCTGGGCGATCGTCTGCTAGGTACGCCCTTTTCAGATTTTTTGTTATTTATAATTCCAGTCCTGCCTTGGTGTTTTAATCATTTGTGGGTATTATGATTTTTGGTGTAAGCTATTTATGATTAAGTGTTTTTTTTCATTTTATTTTATCACTGATATTTATAAAGAGTTTTATGATGTTATCAATTGATTCTTTTAAGTCTTTTAGTGCTTCCTTCCAACAACGTCCATTAATTAATAAATCACAATGATCATAGGTATCTAATAGAAAATGTGAAAACCTAATGTAAATATATGGAATATGAGTAATATCTCTGCATTTCATCACCGCTAAATTTAGAATATATTTACCTGTTTTAATGATAAATAAATGTATCTACCAAATGTATCTGAAAAACCCTGAACCTGTTTTTTGTTTTTGAACTTTATGTTCAAAAGCAAAAAACAGACAATGAAAATCATGAAAAAATATATATTTAAATTGTATTTTTGAAAACAGAATTATCCTAACCCGACTCCAGTCTTATTTCTCATATACAACATAAGAAGAACCATTATCAGAAAGAAAAACGGATTTCCATGGGAACTTGAATAGAATATTTTTAAAAAAATCATATTTCCTAAGTATTTTAACGTTGCTAATGCTGATCAAATTTAGGTGGTATTTATCTTATTTTTTTTGGAGAATTTAATTGTATTTAAAAAAAAATCCATGTCACGAGAAATATAGTTTCGAGTTATTCAACAATATCGAATCGGTATTATAATAATTTTATTTACATTAACATGAAAGATAAAATATTTATTGTGGGTATTATATTGAAAATAGTTTAAATAATGTTTGAAAAATAAGATTATATCATGAAAATCGTGTACTAAACGGAATAAAAAAACAATTTAGTCATTTTAGCAATGATTGTTGTTTTATTGTCAGTAATATTAAGATTTTTTTTATTTACTCAATTTCTCTGTTTAAAAAATTTATTAAATTTAAAAATCGGTCTAAAATTATGAAAATACTTAATATTGCTGGTAATGAAATAGCAATTACTTGTTTTTTTAAATCATTTAGTACACTTTTTTAATAGTATTTATAAGAAAACTTTTATTTTTTATATCCGCTTTAAATGTTTTATTGTATTTTTTTTATATAAATAACAATTAATTTGTCATAATTATGGCTGAAAATACCGAAACAACTTTGAGACCAGAGTGACGCGGCACCCATTTTGGGATCTACTAAAAAAAAACCTTCAAATGGTTTTTAAAAAAAAATTTCTTTTAAGAACTTTTTAGCTCGTTTACTATCCTGCGGCACAGAAATTTTAAAACTAAATGTTTTTTTTAATGTGGCTTCCTATTCAACAAAAACGTGAATTATTTTAAATAACTAAAAAAAATAATTTTCTGCGTTTCTATACACAATTGGACTATTGTTTATAAGATTTTTTTTTTGCTTTTGAGTTCTACTTCAACTTACTTAAATATTGCTGACAATATACGCGACCCTCTAAAAAAGTAGTGTTCAAAAGCATTTAGAGCCATCGAAATAAGCCAAATGAATTTAGTTAAAAAGCAGAAAGACAACATCAATCAAGATTAGGTGTGAAATTATTTTTAATATATATAATGAGATAATATAAACATACATTGTGAATCAAAGTAATATTTATTTATGTACATACCACTGAAGAAATAATAGTTAATACTATTATATAGTTAATACTATACTCACAAATTATGAAAGTAGATTTTGGCCAAAGCGTATTTTTAACTAACGTAAAACTAGAGAGCCTCTCTCAATCTGGAGTAATTTATACCACCAGATAAGGGGAAGGCCTAATCATCTGTTATCAAATGGCTCACAAGGTAAATGATTCACTGAATGACTTAATGCGTTGTGAATATGCAAGGAAAATGAGTAATTCATTCCGAATGATGTAGCTGAGGAAGAAATTAAGTACATTATAAAAAAGAAAAAATAAGTTTTTATTAATATATAGGCATATTGCAACATGTTTGAGGGTTAAATGTTTTTATTTTCACAATAATCCTCCCAGCTGGAACTTTATAATCTATGTTCCACACAAATTCAAAATCTTATACCACCTAATGTATGAAAGGAATATAAGCTAAGTATAACTAACGACATGAAGAACGATACGGAGATGATAGATAACAAAAGACAACGCAACAAATTACCTAGCTCTTATCAGTTGACAAGGTTAAGGTTAATTGAAATATGAAGTGATGAGAATAAGAAGATTAATTAGACGCAGTATAGAGATTACAAAATAATTGTATCAAACATTAAGATTTGATAATAATTAGTTTAACTATGAATAGGATATGTACCAAGTTCTCTAAACTATAAAAATATAATAGGTTTTTCGTCCAAAAAGAACTTACAGGTCAAGAAAGGGAAATAAAAAATTATCTCCTGAAAAATAAACAAGTGTTCATATGTATTTGTATTTGCTTATGATTACATAATTATCAGTACTGAAAAAAGTAATATCGATTGCAATTACTCTACTTTGAAAAATTAGAGCCATGCAATATCTATCGAACGTTGTCAAATCAACATATAAAAATAATAATCACAAAATTAAATATATGTATATAATAATTTTCATTATTTGGTCGTTCTGGCTGAAAAAACCATACAATATTACTATTATTTCAAGAGGTAAAACTAATGATTTAATTTATATAATACTGCTAAAACACAAAATAATATTTTTAAAAAATAACTAAAAAATTAGATATATATAATCTGAAAAAGGCAACTAAAATGATAAAATAATAAAAAATAGACTATAACAAAATGTATCAATGAAATAAAATTTATTAGAAAATAATCAACAAATAATTAATTGATAATAATGCTGCAAATAGATTCATGTGATCATAAAGAATAAGTATGATAGAATCATGTGACTATAAAAATAAGTATACTACATTACTAAAGGGCTAGATATATTTAAATAATATAAATATTATAGCTAGGTTTATTCAGAATATTACAAAATCAAAATCAGTGGATGAAACATTTTCTTTATTTTTCGTAACCTCCTTTATTATAAAATTTATATAATACATACATACAAATGCATAATACAAAATGACAAGTGTATACTAGCATAGTACTGCCTTGGATTGCCTTGTGGCATTGTAAGGTTAAGGATGAAACATAATAAACCATTGTAATTATAACTGTGGTCCGTAGTTAAAGTTATTGGCAACGTAAAGGCCATCTTAATTAATTATCATCAAAAGTAATTGGAATTACTTTTTCCTCAACATTGATATAAATACATAAATATGATATGTGATACTCAATTATCACAATTTATATTATAATTATCAATTATAGTTTATTATCTTCTGTTAGCATTTATGTTTTATGTCAAGCGGAATTATGCATTTTAATATATTCCTTATTGTTTTAATCTGTTTTCGTTAACACTTCACATAATATTCACCTCTCATTTCCATACCCATTGTAAGAAAAGGTACACGTAGAAATTGTTTCAAATTATC
>NW_027113304.1:586842-611615 GCF_000696795.3 Halyomorpha halys | reverse complement strand
CATCAATATAATTACGATTCCCCTCAAAAGTGAGATCTTTACACCATAAATAGGTGAGAAATGAAAGTTTAAATGCTGGTAAGGAACATAAAAAAAAAAAAGTAAACAAGTATTATAATTTATCGCGACCTTGATTCTAAAATCTCACTTTTATCTAAAGCAAATTTTATATTAATTCTATAAATTTGAAGCATATATTGATAGTTTTAAGAATCTTTGACTTCTCAATTTTTAAGACCTTTTTGGTTTTAAAAAGTCAAACTATGTACTGTGCAATCTTGACTTATTAGACTCTTCTTTCTAAAACATTTTTTTCCCCTTTATTTCTTCAAATATACAACTATAATTACAATCAGTAAATGTGATAAGCAATGGCGACATTAAACATTTGTGAATAAATAACCATTTCTAGGTTGGAGGTAGTACTCCAACATTTCTACACTAGAAAGTTTCGGGTCATCTTCTTTTCATGTGCTTCAGAAATTATTAGGAATAGGAGAGGAAGCAAAATTAAAAACTGCACTACTTTATAAAAAAAACTGGACACCGATTTCTTATTAATAAAGATTCACAATTATCCTAAACAGTGGAGTTATGACTGTTTATTGAAAATTGGTTACTCTAAAAATGTTTGTTTTCAAACTCAGTACATGATTAAGCGGACAAGAAAGGCGCTGTAGTTTTACGTCAGTTAAAAATATTATATTTATTCAAAATAATTTCACTCCTAACATTGATTCATGTTGCCTTTCTGTTTTTGAAGTCAATTCATTTTGCTTATTTCGATGTCTAAATGCTTTTTAACACTACTTTTTTAAAGGCTCAAGAAATATTGCCAGCAATATTTAAGTAAGTTGAAGTAGAACTCAAAAGCAACAAGAAAATTCTTGTACACAATTTTCCACAGGAGAAAATTCATATTTTGAGTTATTTTAAGTATTGACGTTCTTTGTTGAATAGGACGAAATATTTTTAAAAAAATTAAATTTAAAAGTTCTGTGTCGCAGGATCGTAAACGAGCTAAAAAGTTCATAAAAGAAAATTTTTTTTTGTTAATTGTGAAAGATAGTTTACAGCAGTCGGTAGACTTACGACAAAGGGTAGAGGTGATTTCATCGGATTTTCTGGAAGATATATCTCTAAATTACCTGTATTAGATTGGTGTATTCAAAATAATGAAAAAGGCATTGAATCTTATTCGTTTTTCTTCGGATTAAAACAGTCTCCAAATTTATTAACAGTTCAACCGGTTGTCGTCGTTATACTTAAGATCATTGTTGTTAATATTTAAATACTCTCTGAATGAATACATAAAATCAAAAACATGCCATGTACTATTTTTTTCTAGATAGTTATTTTTATAAGCCTCAGCTTCTTGATGACAAAATTAGTGTTAACTTAATTGTTTAACGTAACGGCAGAATGATCCGAATTGGGTTATGGTTAGGGGAATTTGGGGGCCAGAGCGTCATTAATATTTTTAAAATCGTAATTGTCATTCTTCTCTTTAAATTCCCAACATTAGTAAAGTCGGACGCATTTTGATCTTTGTTCATGCTGAATGTCATTTTCCCTCCTGATTCGATAGCATACAGTTGGCTGTTTTAAAGCAATTGAGCAAAATTCATAAAAATTGGAGCTGTTTTTCATTTTTTTACGATAAGTTGTGGTATATTGAGTTAGTTTACGGATAAAAATTACAGTCGGCTTTTGATCGAGTCTGGCACCCAGGACTGCTATACAAGATCCGTAAATTCCTACCCCCTACTTACTTTCTCATTATCCGTTCTTATCTCTAGGACAGATTATTTCAAGTAAATTACAACGGCGCTTATTTATCCCTATTCCGTCAGTCTGCTGGTGTACCTCAGGGTAGTATCCTTGGTCCTATCCTTTATACAGTTTTCACAGCTGACATCTCAACCCATCCTAACACTATCCTCACCACGTATGCCGATGACACATGTCTATTGTCAGTGAACAATGATCCATTATAAGCTAATGAACCAATGATCCATTGATCCAACCAATGATCCATTACATCCCAAACCCACCAATCCCACATCACCACCTAAATTGCCAATCCATTTTAAAAGACTGATCTACATGACTATTATAAGGTCTATCTGGACATACGGAGTTGAGCTTTGGGGCTCCACTAAACCATCAAATTCCTCCAGAATCCAATCCTTAAAGTCCGAAATCCTTCGTAAAATCCTTAATGCTCCTTACTTTGTCCCAAATCAAGTCATCCATGAGGACCTCAATGTTCCATATGTTGCCGAATAGGCCAGATCCAGATACCGTTCCTTCCATAACAAACTTCTCAACCACCCAAATCCTGTTGTTTCTAACCTGGATTCTCCTTCATTACCTAATAATCCTCCTAGGCGTCTGAAAAGAAGATGGCCTCGAGATCTTCTCCTCTAGAAATGTTATTGGAGTTCTATCAGTGGGTTGATTCTCCACATGTTTGTATCATGTCACTATGTCACCTACAGCAAATTTACTTTGTATAGATGTGTATACAGTTGTAAATGACAATAAATAAATTATTAAAAAAAAAAATTAACAGTTGGAATATTTTGGCATCAGTGAGATTTAATTTTAGGTATGGACTTGTCCCTTAAACGTCTCCTTTTAGGATAAGAGGGAATATGAAAAAAAGTCGCAAGTGCTAACTCCATTATTTAGTCTTAATGTGATTTTTTCCTCATACAAAAAAAGTACAATTTGATTTAAAAAATAAACAATTTGATAAAAAAAAATTTCCTTTAGTTTCTAAAAGCTTTTAATAAACAATTGTACTTACATCAGAGATGTATAAATACATATACTGATACTGTATATAATACTATATACTGTTTACTAATAATTACAATTTGTTAAAAAAATAAACAATATGTTTAAAGAAATTGTTTTTAGTTTCCAAACGGCTTTGATAAAAACTTTTACTCACATCAGAGGTATAAATTTGTTTTTGTCTGTGAGTAAAATCGAATCCTGATTGCACTGTTTGCTTATCTTTGAACCAAGGTTATTCCCGCTAATTTTCCGAACAGACCTTACCATTATCGGCGATTTTCTCTTTTTCTTTTTTTCACCCACAAGTCTGTCTGTGGGGTGGGTATAATCACAAAGCATATTGATTTTTTATTCAACTGCATTTTACTAAAAACGATGTAAAACAGATTCTGGAAAATAAATATTACTAAATACAAACGGCATTAAACTTCGTTTTAAGGTTAGTAATCCCTTAAGATATAAAAAGTTTCATTCTTCTTAATTTGTTTAGTTACTTTATGTGCATGTATATACTTGTTAGATTTTCTTTTAATCCGTGAATAAGCCAAATAGAATGAAAAAAAAGATATAAATTAAATTTGTTTTTTTAATAGATAATTATTATAAAAATTAAGGAATTATTAATCGAAAAAGTGGGAGAGCGTAGAGTCATTTATTTTATAGAGTTGGAAATTTAAACTTTTTATTAATTTTATTCTTTATACTGGAAATAAACCATACTTATTTCACATCATATGCATTTTTTTAAAAAGTCATAATTCATTTTTGAGTTAATTTAATGAATAAATTATTAACACTAATATTTTCAATTAGATATTGTTAACATAAGGTTTTGCAACATTTTTCATATTTTTTGATGATTAGATAAAAGTCTCTGCGATTTTCATAATTATGTAAATTTATTCTGCACTACTAAGCGTATTGTCCTCACCGAACAAAAGCAGGCAACAGTGAGCTATCACGTGAATTCTACTTTTAATGATCAAGTGATAGTATTAAAAGTGTTTTTTAAGTAGAGGGGTCGCAATGGGATAAATGGAACTGTATTGCAACATTTTCGGATGAGGTGAAAAGCTGGATGTGATGTTTACGTTTATTGCTAAATTATAATTATATTTTAATTCATCAGTAAATTCAACATACTTTATATTTTTTAAATTATTCAACTCCAACGATAATAATATAGTTTTGGAGCTTCAATAGGTATACATAAACGAATTTTTAAAAATGGTCATGAATTAAATGTAAATCAATTTTCTATTTTCAAAAACGCTTAATTATTTGTATTCCGTCCCTCGTCAATTTAAAAAAAAAATTAATAGCCAATTTTCTTGTATAATTTTTTTATAATAGGTCCACGTCAGTATATATTTCTTTTCTTAATTTCGTAATACAAAAATATTAATAGCTACACAGATAAAAACGTTTGCAATTTTATGAATTTTATGCAGTACCATTTCTGGTAGTCTATAATATGCAATTGTTCTCCATCGATGCGAAACATGACCTCTTACACTAAGGGAAGAACGGTACCTTAGGGTTTTTGAAAATAAAGTATTTCGTAAAATATTGGGACTAAAAAAGGATGAGTTAACGCGAAAATTTAGAAGGCTACATAACAAATTAAGGAAACCTGTTCCTGGTAAATTTAATTCAGATTATAGTATTGCGGCGAGTAAGATGGTCGTAAACTTTTGGGACATGGTAACGGGTAAACGTCCGAGGGGTTGACCGGAACCCACTGTTGGCCAAAAAATAGTAATAGTTGAAACTAACAGCTAAAATTGGCATGGTTACGATATTTATTTATCAATGGTTCATTCATGAATAAGTGTCGTATCCATGGCAATATTAGCAATTAGTTTCAACTATAGCTAATTTTTGCCCATATCTGCCGTAACGTAGATGTGAGGATTGTGTTAAAATTAATTTATTAGATCACTGGACACATGTTTATAGAGAACGCTTGATGATATCGGCGTCGAACCTTCGGGTTCGCTAAGCCATTATTATTATATGAAATATTCCATAGAGGTACTTTTAAATATACATGACTTTTGATTAGAAAAATCATGAATAATTAACGATTATTCTTAACTTCATATATAAGAAGATGGTCAGGGTTGCGGTAAAAAGTGAAACAAAAATATTTTACAACTATTTTTGTTTCACTTTTGACCGCAACCCTGACCATCTTCTTATATATCAATTTTTACGGTCAACTATATATACATATATTCTTAACTTTATTTCTTTATTTATTTTTTGTTGATCACTTTCTATCAACATCAGTGATAAATTTCTCTATCTATCTTGCAGCAATCATACTTCTCAGTTAATACTTGATTCCTTTTAATTTATTTATGCTTTACGGGGCACATAGCATGTCACTGATGTATGTTTTATTTAGAAATTTAATAAAACCTTCAATGTGGGCATAGTTTCATCATTATTTAAAATAAGGTATGGGTCAGATTAAATTATTGAAAATCCTAATGATTTTTAATGAAGTATTCAAAATTCTCTTCAGTGACAATTTATATCGAGTTTTAATATTGAATTTATATTGATAAATTTATTGAAAATCTGAAATATCTTCTTCTGTTAACTTTTTTTTTTTATTACTTATTGAAAATATGTACCCTTTATTGGTATTAATTAAAAGGGTACCCATATTTGGAGAAAAAAGTGCCGGTAATACGTGACGCTGACTAAATCACCTTCTTGCACAAACTTTGCCCTAGTACTTCTTTACAAAGTACAGATTTATTTTTTATTGAAAATATTATTCAAAGATGATACTTTCGGTTACTAATAGTTCTTTTATAAGTTTTATCAAAAGTATTTCAATTGTTACTAATCGAATTTCTGCTCAATTTAAAACAATAAATATAAAATAAATAATATAAGGGTACAGTGGGGTTGGATACAGAATAGTCCCGGGTGTGCCTCCGAAGTGTACCCCAGCCCCCAGCCGGCCCACAAACCGACAGTTTGCTGGGGGCGGCGACGACCATTGTGTTTGTCTAATGTATCGTGATTGGTCCGCCAGTTCTCCAATGGCAGGCCTTCTTCGGCAGATGGTCTCGGGCTCGTGACTCCTGGCCACCTGGGCATCCCGAATACCGATGATACTGAGGATGAAAAAATATGTCCATAAATTATTGCGGTTTCGTATTAAATACCCATCCCATTATGAAATCCCTCTAGCTGCTGAATAACAGCCAGTCCTCGAGCCAAGAGGATGGTCAGTAGCGATTGTCCGTCTTAAGAGGGACAAAAAATCAACGCTATACTAAACGATATTCCTATTATGCGCTATTACAAAGAGCTATTGAGTTTGTTCAAGGACCATGGGAGAAGATTTCGAAATACTTAGAAATTAAAAATAAAATATCCATATCTCCGCAGATTTCCTTAAAATAATTAAAGAAAAATATATATGAAAACTAACCACAGCCGAAAAGAATTCATTAATTATGGAATGGGTTAATCATAAATTATTATTATTATTAAATATAGGAAGAAAGTTTGACATTTCATCCTCAAAAAAAGGAGCTACACTTAAAAATGTTTATTTGGATAGCATTAAGGATCAGATAATAAATGAGTATAATACTATGGTGAGATTAGCAGAATACAACATTTATGATAAGTTATATTACAACTGTGGGTATTTTCAGGAGAAAGGATACAATGTCTACTTTATTCGGATATTTTTTAAACAAGAGGAGACCTCATAAATCTAAATTACCAACCGTAACATTATTAAGGGGGAAACTGTTGCTTATGTAACATGAGTGCATCTTAAGATACGTTTTTTGTTATAGTTGTGTGCCCAATATCGAAAGAATTATGGATACAATTTTTCTGGAAAGCTTCATAAATTCTGAACGGCCCAGATTATAAAAATGTTTAACTAAAGAAATGAGTTGATAACTTTATTTTGTGCGTAGATGTTTATTTTGTATGTTTGAACGAACACCACTATAGAACAATAGTTCACCGTCGAAAACTCTATTTTCAAAAATTTATATTATGTACGTAAAAAAACTAATAACAAACACTTTTATGCATCAGTCTATCAATCCCTAATAATTATTCTTAAAGAAGTTATTTAAGTCATTAATCAAAATTTAACAAATAAATAATACAAAATTGTCGTTTCATTTTTCAACCCTGTCCCTCATTAGGTTAGTCCCTTGTAAAATATTTTATTTATTTCCTTATTATTGCTAATAACCTGCACTATAACAGTGGTGGTTATTTTTAAGAATTAAAAAAAATATTAATATCTGGAATTAACCACTAAGAAAGATGCTGTAACAAAATACTTTTAAAATTGTAATATTATCTCATTGATGTATCAATGAGATAATATTACAATTTACGGTATCGTTCGTCAGTTTTCGTCGAGGTACTAAGTGCTAATCGATCCCGTTTTGCTGGAATTTAATTGCGAACGATTTCGAAAAAACAGTGATGGACATCAAAAGTTAGTTTAAAAGAATTATTGTCAAGAATGTATCGAAATATGTCCGATTCGAAAATAGGGAAAGTAGTGGTCATCGTTGATTCAAATATCACATCACAAAAAGACAAAATTCGTTTCTTTTTCTGTAAATGTATCACCTACATTTTCCGTTTTCGTCGATATCGGATGTGCCTGAAATGTCGATTAATGAAATGGAACTATAGAAAAAAATTCTTCACCAGAAAGGAGAATTAGCGAAGAAGCGAGAAATTCGCACGAGTTCGTTACTTCGCAGTTCGCAGCTTTCCGCTCCCAGTGGACGAGAGTCCTTAAGGTTCATTTATCCAGTAGTTAAAACATTGACTCAATGGAACAGTTATTTGAGGTAGGTACATAGACATGTTACACTTCAAGACATAGACATGTAGGATTCCTTCATTGACATGTGGAGTGTTACTAATAATTAATATTATTATTTTTTTTAGGTTCAAAGATTGTATTGTTTATTTTTCAAAGTTAAAAATAACGGCTTTTAGCGAAAATTTAGGGGTCACTCCTAATTTTAATCAAATTACACTAATTATGTTTAAATACTTAATTTAATATATATTAAGTACATTAAAATTAAAACTGAGAATTATGAATTTTTAGTGATGTATTTGTATGTTTATAAAGTGAATAAACATGTTTCACTATGAGTTATAATGTATGAAAAGATAATTAATCACAAAAAAAATAAAGATACTGAATTATTCATTCCCCTTACAAGAATAACAAATTACGCAATAAAACCTTACATATGTCCTTCATTTTTTAAAAAATAAAATATAATCATTATAAAGTAATTGTCAATATATTATCACAAGGAATTTATACACTTCAACAGAATATTATAAGCTCAGGACAATATATTCGTTATATAAAGTCAAATAATACGATCAAAAGAATCAATTTTTTTCAGATAGTTAATAATAACAATTAATTAGAATAATTCAATATTTATATAATAATTAATAAAAATAGAATTAAAATTGTTGTTTATTACATAATAAATATTTGTTTCAATAGAGTAATTTCTAATCCATGCGTTCATAGACTGTCCAACTCCACCTTAAGGTTTTGTCTTTGACTACTACTATTTAAATTAAGAAATTTATATATCGAAATACCACAATTAATTATGGATATAATGTTGAATCCTATAACCTGTCCACGGATAGATATTTTCATTGTTTTTATTATCATGAGTTTTTCTTTATTAGACTTCAAACTATTTCGTTCCAAAATTTATTTATTTCCAAATGATGAATTATTTAGTTCCAAAATGATGGAGTGGTTAAAATATCACCATTTTTCAGATAATATCTTCTCGCGCGAGCGATTGTCGTTTTCCGTATCGATTAATTGGGTTTTATCATTTAATGTTAAAACTGATACGAAGTAAAAGCTCCGAGAATATAGTTATCTTTAAACAACGTATCGCACTTTAATTACCAACATCTCTATTGGTTACCATATTTGCAATAGTTTATAAAAGTACGACTCGGGGACATATTTTCTAGAGTTTAGAAAATGAAGTGGTCTGCCCGGCATAGGATCCTCTTCAGATTGGATGTTGTTCATCATACAAAGATTCAGATCGTGACTGGCGCATTTCGAACTAATCCCATCCTTAGCCTGTCTTCTTAAGATGGACTACCCCCTCTTTTATTCAGAAAGAAAAAAACTGGTGATGAATCACCAAAAATACACATTAATGTATCTTCAAACCCAAATTTTCAAACTTCTTTAGAAATAAAATAAATTCTACTCTCCCCTTGGCAGAAAGAATTCATACTGCTATTGAGTTCGTTAAAGAAATACTTTTGTGCAATCCAGAAGTGCACACAATCCACGACGGATATACAGCTTACATAATACAATGATTCAATTATCTCGATTACTCAAATGTAATCAGTCATATACTCAACACTAAACAAAGTTCTCGCGTCTCCTTCAAAATATGTGTCTTCTCATGCAGCAAAACCTATGAAATAAAACTGCATAAATTATGCAGTGTATATACCACGGAACTCCATGCAATAGTCTCAACACTCAACTTCTCTATGACAGTAACATACATAAAATAGTAATTATAACTGACTCTTTGAGTCCTAAAGTCCTAAAGAACATTTACCCGAAACATCCGACCGTCATAAAAATCACGATTGTATCAATATGCTTTAAAACTTTGGAAACTCTGTTTACATTATATAGGTGCAGGGTCACGTGGGGATAGCTGGAACCGAGCTAGCAGACATAGCCGTCAAGCCACTTGCTCTTCCTGGTCAGGGCGCGGCCATCCTGACACCTCCCAAGAAATAAGCCTCCCACTGAAAAATGAAATATCGTGTAGTTGGAATGAAAGCCCGTCAAGAAAAAAATAAATTATTAAAAAAAGAACGAAACCATGGATCACGTCAAGCCGTTCCAATGGCAGGGGGAGGTCGCAATAGATTGATAGTTTTAGCGCACTTGCTCAGCCTCCACTGACTCACTACCAGTGATGCGGCGAGAGGGATGCGCTGGGATCTTTTGAGCTCTGTTCCACCCCTCATACGTGGGGAATAGAGTGGGCACAGGAATCCTCAGATCGATTGTGTAAATATTGTATATTAGAGTGTAAATGTGACTAGAGACTATATTATTTTATCGTTATGTTATTTTTAAAATTTTTTTTTCATACAGATAGTTTGATTATGTTCATTTTGTTTATTCTTCTGTTTGTATATATTTTAAGAGAGTTTTCTTTTTTATTCATTTATTTAATTTATTTTATTTTATATTAGTATGTATGAGGTCATTCATCACTATTACCTATTGCCCACAACTGTGTGGCAGATTGTAAAATCTATCAAGAAATAAAAATAACTACTAGATTGATAGTAGGTCATGGAAATATAACTCATTCATGATCAATAAGCAGCCACTGCCAAAATGTTAACATTTCTATACTACGGATTTAAGTAGATTAGGACTGGGACCAAGCATCAGTAGATGACAAAAATAAACATAAAATTGATGTCGACTTTTTAAGAAAAAATAACCATTTAAACTTGATTCAAACCCCAAATCTAAACACATCAATATAATTAACTATCACAAATTTAAAGAATCTTGGGATGGAAATAAAAAGAACAAATAAATTAATAAAAACAATAATGATAATAACGAAATATAAAAAAAAAATAGAGTAGTAATAATTCAAAAAATTGAAATGTCAAAATAAACTATTAAACGTGGGAGTTGGAGACCATTGGGGTTTACGCCCTAAAGCCCTAACAAACAATTGCCTACAGATTGGATACAAAAATTCAAACTAAGGTATTAAACATGACAGATGTATGAACTATGTTAGATTACATTTGTCCTGCTAGGGTATTAAAAAAAATTGGCGCGTGCATCCACTTTCACTAGCAACCATATTTTGAGATGTATAGTAATCATTGTAGCCCATAATATAACGGTAAAATATTTATTTTTATATTTATAAAAAAGTATTTTATTTTTTATATATATATCCTTGTTTCTTACGCTTAACCAAAACGTATTATATATAACTTGTTAATATATACACTGAAATGTACTTCCAG
The DNA here is from genome assembly GCF_000696795.3 of Halyomorpha halys. Taxonomy (NCBI): domain Eukaryota; kingdom Metazoa; phylum Arthropoda; class Insecta; order Hemiptera; family Pentatomidae; genus Halyomorpha; species Halyomorpha halys. The sequence goes on along the minus strand of NW_027113304.1, from coordinate 600,704 downwards.
TGAATATATGTTCCATATATAGCTAAGTGATATTAAAATACTTTTTCTTCCTTCAGGTGAATAAAAGTAATAATACAAGTTAAAAAGTACAATTTTTACTTTCTATTTTTAAAACTCATTCTATTTTCAAAACTCATATTTCCGTCATATATTTAAATATAATATGAATAAATGCCTCGTTCGCACCGATAAATGGAAAAATTGTTTATTAATGCAGATATTAATAAGTAGCAGACGTTGGCAAGGATTTAGCGTGGTGTTAAGTAGCTGAATGCGCTTATCAAAATTATATTAAGAGATATTTTAGTGTAAGTGGAGAACAAAATAACAAATGAACATAATACTTTTAAAAAGCTCTGTTAAAGTAAATGGATAACAGCAGAAGATATAGTTTTTTTTTTCTGACACATGTTATCACTGCTCCTTTTCATAAGTGAGTGAAGGAGTATTGGTCACTGGGAATGCGTGTGCACTGCTATTCAATAGAATAATATGGTTCTTTCTATATACGACTTGATAACTAATCACTGAATCGTTAACTAAATACTTAACCGTACTAAATATGCTATAGAATATTTACAAGCGTAAATATAACATCAAATTAACGCAATATTTGTACATTTACACATGTATAAGTGACATATAACACTGTTTGCTAGTATAATTGTTAAGTGGTCTGTATACTTGACACCTTTGAGTGGATTATGAGTAATGCCTGATGCACTTGAGTTTATGCGGATAATGAGTACATTGTGCAAGAGCGATTTATTTTTCGCAAAAGCTTTATTGATCATATTGTTTACACGTTTGTTGTTACTACCTGGATCATTGAAACATGAACAATTGAATAATGGAAAAATTTTTAATTATCGTTCAAAGGTTAACTGTTGATCTAGACCAAGTGTGAACTTCCTCATATAATTCTTGCTTCAATTAATCATCGTTTTAAACTCTTTTTTTTTCTTTTCGGTTTCGTAGACCGCTGCTCCCGTTCGGTTCAGATTTGGAGACAACTCTGTGGTTCATGAAAAATGGATTTAGGATCAATTTCATCAGAAACCATTTTGATCACGCCTAAACGTATTTGCCTTAATATGTTTCAAAAACGTCTCTCCCAAATTGGACCAAAATGAGAGCAAAGTTAGGGATTTGTGAACACATGGTCTGGATGCATGGGTAAACGTATTTTCCCTGAAGCACCAATATTTCGAAACCGGCTCATCCGATTTTGGCCAAATTGGGAGGAAAGTTGGTATTTGTGTTGACGTGGTCTAGACGCGTGGGTAAAGGTATTTTCCTTGATACACCCGTGTTTCAGCAAATGTTCATTTCGTAAATTTTGTTATCAAATCATAAATCATTAACTTTAATGTATAAGTAATTATATACGCCATAGAAACATGTAGAAAAAGGACGATGCCAGAAAAAAATTTGTAAAAAACAAAATAAGGGAATAAAAAAATTAGAAAAAAAAAGTATAAATAGACAGGAAGCTATACTCTTCCATATACTTGGAGTTAAATTTAATTCTTATCCCCTAATCAATACCAAATTCGATGGGTCATCACATTAGAAAATAAGTAAATACCGATGTTTTGAATTGTTTAAAGTATAATGTGTTCACTATTTTTTTTAAAAAAAAGATAATATTTAATGAAATATTTAAAAATATATCCGATCAAAAGATTTTTAAGTGCATTTTGACCTTAAGCCTTTATATTATTTGGATTTGAGTAGGAGTGAGAGATTAGGAAAAGAAGCCAAGAGCCGTCTTGAATAAAGGATAAATAATTTAAAATTATGAATTAAAAAAAGTTAAAATAATTTGTTTAAAAATGATATCTTCAATAAATTTTAGTTTAAATATATATATATATATTATATACAATTTTAAATTATTCATTTAATTTATAAATTTGTGATAAAATTTTATGGAAATATATGATGATCACAAAAAATTTATCTTTCGCCTACATACCAAAATTATCAATACATACTATTCTACTCTCCTAGGTAGTTTAAGTAATCTTGTCATTCTTTACGTAATTCTTGAGTAAACTCTATATTGTTTATTGCCATTTCAAGTTTGTGATTGTTGCTTGCAAGACACTTCTCCAAGAACTCTTAGCATGAATAGGAGGGCGACGACTTCTTAAATGGGCGATCTGATCTCCAGGATTTTGGATTAAAATCTGAAAATTCACTACTCTCTGACAAATTATTGATGATTATGAATCATCTGCCGATCCTCTCCACGCCTATCCGCTGCCCATTGGAAATAGCTTTTTGACAACAATACTCTAATTTCGAGTAAGGAAGGTAATCGACGGGCAGATGTTGGGGCGCAAAAACTGCCCGAAAGTGGATTCCCTCTTCAGATGCTCGTGAATCAATCACTACCAACTGTCGGAAACTGTAGCGCAGTTTCCCGATTATCGTGAGATCTCCAGTACAATGGACAGATCCGGACAATTTGTACTCATCCATCACGCTGAGTATTGTTGCGTCAGCTTGACAGACCACACCCTGTCTTCGGCCCAGGCGCTTGTCCATCAATGGCCATTGTTGTCTTTCTTCGATGGCACAATATTAAATTGGTTCAGCCCGAAACTTTAATATGTCAAATATCTATAACTTGGAAGGTAAAGACTTCCTAAAGTGTTTCTTCTAACAAATTGGTCGATTGATCCGAAGTAATATATCTAGATTCGATCCCCGTAACTTATACTCTTTTCGTACAATAATAAATATTGAAGAATAATAGGATCAATAACTTATAGCACAAATGTGCTTTGTCTATTCCTTATTACTTTTGTAAAATTCAATGCAAAGTTTTAATAAGTATGCAATAATCGAGTAATCTAGCTCAATGTCTTTTGATATTTATTAATATTAAGGGATGTAAACCTATATAAAACCCTTTTTTAATTCTTGAACTACTTTTCTATTTATTCATGGGTGAATATCTTAAAACGAATACAAATGTGCATATGTGTATAAGATATCATATTTATATTACGAGTACATCAATAAATAGGGGACTTTTCAAATTGCCTTAGATTCAAGACCAATACAATTATTGTATCTACCTTCGCTAATATTGTACCAATGTAGATTTAAAAACATAGCTATATACCGTACGTTTGCTATTGCTGGTCCAATTTCAATTATTTTTATATTATTTTTTTTATGATCTTATTTTTTGTCTAATAGTTACTCTACTTTACAGAAGAAAATATCACCGTATCATAAAACATATAATTCTGAGGGGATGTGATAAAACTTTTTTTTTCTGTCTACCTGTTCCTGAATCTGATAAAATTGTGGAATTTTCAATAATAATTAAACAAATATTGATAATTTAATATAATATTTTTTTATACACTTTCTAATTACAACTATAAATTCGGTTCAGGCAGTGGTGGATAACAAGAAACTTTGCTGTTTTTTATTGTTTTTTATAGGGTACGCCCAAGATTTTCACTGATATACTATGCAAAAATAACTCTTATTCAATAATTTGTCTCTTGTATTCTTTGTCCTCTCACTTACTCATATTTAATTGTTCATTTTTTTTATAGTGGATAAATACTGTCGTTTTCGTTTTGGGTTAGTATCAGCACATGCATCACTTCACCAAGTGCTCTTTATTCTCTTGAGGACACAATTGAAACTCGAAGCTCAAGGTTCAGTGCACTTTAAAAGACACCTCTCTACATTCACACATTCACTAGAAACTGGTCCTTAAATGACAGTTGGAGAAATTTTTGACAGTGTAATCCTCGCTAAAAGGGTTCAAGTACATTGTACCGTTATGGACAGAAGTCGGCGGTCAAGGATCAACGAGTCACTGACACGTGCGGTACTGGTCAAGATCCAGAGAATGGTCTCATGTCACCTTCAGAAAGTGTTAGTTCTAATTGTGTCTGGTGTGCAAAGTTGTATTTCTTGACAATGCTCTTTGCTCTGATATCTGGTAATATAATATATAATATTATAATGACCATATCTGCCTGTAGTTTTTCTTAACTGTAATTAATGATTCATTATATAACGAGTAAAATTAACTATATAGATCTGTGTGTATGTGTAATATGTATGTTTAATTGTATATATTATTTATTTAAATATATTTAGATCCTTATTTCCATTACGATGGAATAAACTAATAAAAGAATACGTTCTTTTATTAGTTTATTTTAGTATCCTTTAGCTACTGTCTAGTTTTTTTTAGTCCTGTTCCTTTCTTTTTTATTATAGATATCATGTAGTATAATATTATATTTGTATGATGTATTCATATTTTTGATCAAGTTCATTCCATATTTATTACAAATTCAATAGCTCATTATTAATTCACTAATTGTAACTTTGTATCATTATTATTCAGTTCATAAGTTCTTTCCATTATTAGTATTATTATTATTTTTACTTTACAATATTACGTCGAGCTGAAGTGGTTCTATCCATCCTTCCAATGTCAATATTTCCTAGCTTCCTTTCTACTCCAACTAATTCATACTCAACGCCCCTTTATATCCTATAAAACCTACAATTCAAATTCTGAGTCCAATCCCTACCAGATCCCTTTTATCTGACATCTACCCTCCATCAAACTATTGCGTTTGATAAATTATTTTTTACACGAGCGGAATATCTCTGAAACTCTATTCCCTCTAACATAAGTCATATACCAACCCTTTTATTTAACTACCTTTTACTTCACCAATCTAATCCAATATTATAATAGTACAGATATTGTTTAATTGTATATACTATTTATTTAGATATACTTAGATCCTTATTTCCATCGTATTCTTTTATTAGTATATTTTAGTATCCAACAGCTGATCTCTAGTTTTTTTTTAGTCCTTCTCCTTTCTTTTTTATAATAGATATCATGTAGTATCATATTATATTTTTATGATGTATTCATATTTTTGATCAACTTCATTCCATATTTATTACAAATCCAATAGCTCATTATTAATTCACTAATTGTAACTTTGTATAGTTATTTTTTAATTGTATTGTTTTTATGTTTTTAGTCAGGTAGTTTTTTTTCTTTTCTGTAGATAAGTTATAATTAAATTTGGCCACACTGTTTTTTGCCCAGTATGTGTTATTATAAAAATACAATTCCCTTTGTAATTGTTCTAAAGGTACCTAGTCTCAGAATAATAAACAATCTTTCATTTTATTTACTTTAATTTTAGTTTTTAGTTAATTGAATTATTTGTTTTATCACTCTAAATTAATTCATATTGTAATGATCTAGCTTATAAATCGTTGCAGCTTTCACAGCGCCATAATATTCAAAACTATAACTAATAAATTTCATATATGCATATCATGTTATATTTTATTTGGCCCCAACTGATAGACGTCATCTGATCGGACCGTATTCGATGTACTTTTCTGAATATATAAAAAAATAATCTCATTAAGACTAAAATTTCTGGTATGTAAAATAATTTCAAGTAATATGCTTGTTCAAAATACTACCTTGCGGAAAATATTAGGGGTAATGTAACTTGAAGCCAGAACTTATCCAGTGAAAAAATTTCCTTTAAAAATTGTTTCAAAATCCCTCTCTACATAACACTACTTCAATATAATTTTAGAAAAAAATATGGTGCTGTGCACTCATTACTTTGAGTTTAAATTAATCTCGCTCATATCAAAATAGATTTATTAGTAGAAAATGTAAACAGACATTCACAATGGCAATACATCTCCAAACTAATTTTTCGAATAAGTCTTTCAGTTGAAAGAATAACTCCAATTTCAAAAGTATTGAGGAAATTACTTTTAATATATCTCGTTGCTAAATTCTAATCATTTCTTTTGCAAAAATATATCAGCTTATTTAAGTTTAAGCTCTGCCCTTAATTTTGCTATATGCGAATGTTTTTATTTTATTGTTAATTAAATTCAAGTTTCTTTGTATTGTAAATACATTATTTTATTTTATTTTTATTATGAGATCAGTATTATTTTATTATATTTTTGAAATTGATTCATATTTTTATTTATACAAATGAAGATATTATTATATTTTATTTATATATTTCTTTATTATTTTTTTTTCTACTTTTGTATATATTTTACGAAGGAGTATTTGAACACTAATACTTAATGCTCTTAATTTGTTGTAGGCTGCATTAATTCTCTTCGATAAGATAAAAAAATTAATATTGGAAAATAATTATAAGTTCATCAATTATTCTATTGAAACAAATCATATGAGTGTTAATTTCTAAAAACCAACTACGTCATATTATTTGAACTATGGGTGGTTTTACGAAATAAATGATTCATTTTGGGCAGGTGTGCCAAAAATCACCTTTATGCCTACTTTCATAAGACATTTAAGAAAAAATACAAAAACCTTTTGGTTTTAGGTTTTTACTAAATCAAGGCTTTAAGGACATAATTACCAAACAAAAAGAAACATCATAACATTTGGAACAGTTACGGCTGTTGTGCGCATATTTGGTGGCTCCAAAAAATCCATGAATGAAAAGCTAGGTGCATCCAAATTCGAATTTTTCTTATTTCATTTGAAAGTGCATCAAATAGAGTATCCAAAGGTGTTCTTATTTTTAATGTTTCTGTTCAATTTATTCCGTCTTCTAGGTTTCATTGTAATATAAATGATTTTGAACAATCAAAACAACTGAAATAATAAATCGTTAGCTAAAGTAAAGTAAAATATAGATCTGAAATATCTATTAGTGTCAAGCCTCAAGAACCCACCCTGTGGGTTTTTGTAAGTCAAAAGTCATCTCATAGTTATTTCGTGATTAATAACTAAACAAATAACAATAAAATAATCAACAATTATTTTAGCTGGTATAGAAACACTTAAAACAAGACGATGAACCTAATCCACATGAACTTATGCATAATAATGAAATATTTCACTGCACAGGAGACAAAAATTCTCAGAAGATAAAAACAGTCTGAACATATCCAAAACGTCATAATGGAATAACAAGAATCCAATTCAGCTATTGTACCCATAAACATTATATACACATATATATATATATAGTATATATAGTATTTTAAATTCCGTTTTTTGAACTCCGTGGAAACGGTTTTAAATTTTTTAAAATATTGAAGTTCGCAACACAACGCAATCATAACCTTCCATCCAAGCATTGTATAAACTGATATGAAAGTTCAAACAATAAATAAAATAATCGGTGATCACGAAGTGTATACATACCACTTCAAATAATCTTATATTTTATTCTCTTTAAATATACTTCTGCAGCTTACAATTATTTACCTAATCGAACATCTCATTTCCTGCGAGTTACAATGTAAGTAATCTGACTGTAATTAAGATTTTCCTTGTTGTATTTCGCTCATCATGGTATAAAAAATTTTTTTTAAAAATTTGAAAAACATTTAATTTAGAGGGAAGTGGTACTAACATGGGCTACCATTTTGATATATAGGAGGTAGTGGCAACATATTAGTGTCTTGTGGGACACATAAAATATAAGATCGTTAAGAAAAAAAACACTCATATTTAATGACGGTTACCATAGCTCTTGAGTTGTAGAGAATTTTTATAATAAAATTTAATTTGATGAATAGATCACACACAGTTAATCACTAATAATAATTACAGTTAAATCTCTTCTTATGCTTCCTGTATTTATTATATTAATTCCTCAATCAAGTGCAATTTTAATCACAATTACAATACTTGCCAATTTCTGTAATTTGGTAATTTCAACTATGTGATAAGATATTGTGAATCACAATTACAAGTTGATCCAAAGTAATTACAATCAACTGTATTAGTAATAACAGCAAAGATGTAGGTAATTTGTCGTAATGATTAGGTTATATTAATAACTAATAAATTAAACTAGTAATGAATTTCTCGTGAATTCAGTTTGTTTTATAAGATTCATTCTATTTCTTTGCCTTTTGATAACTTTAACAGCATTCTATACATTTCCTTTTTACATAAATAATTTTTTTATAATTTGCCTGTAATTTTCATAACTCATAAAATTTTAGTTGATAAATATAATACACCGTTCATAATATATTAAAACACAATCTTTCATATTTGAGCACGATAATGTAATTTAGCTAAATATAATGTTGTAGGTACATATTTTATGTTTATTGCAGGTATATATTTTGTTACCTTTATGTCTTGCTCTCTCAATCGCGTTGGGTTGTGGACTAGTGCATCGAGGAGTTATGGTGGGGGTTGTATTCAGAGGTGTGTTGATTGCTTTATATTTTATTTATTAAAATTATTCCATTCAGCTGAATCTAATTTATATTCACTTAAATATGTTAATTATTTCGCGAAAGGATATTAGATCCTTTTCTTCTGACTTACTTGGATTTATGTAGATATGGAAGTTTCTTCATTTAGTAAGTGCGGTGGAATTAAAACATTTATTTTTTAACATTTAATATAAATTATTATATTAAATTATATAATAATTTATATGACCTATTCACGGTCATTGAATTCAATTGTACATTGGAACACATAAATCATTTAAATTTATATCTTCTACTGGAAGAATTCCATTTATAATTAGATCTTGTGAATGAAAAGGTACCCTTCCTTGTTTTAATTATTTATTTTATATCATTAATAAACAATAACAACGTTTCGAGGTTGTCACCCCATCATCAGGTATTTGTTATATTGTCATGTTAGTTACAAATGAAACTCTTCCAATAGAAGATATAACTTTAAGATGATACAATATTACAAATATGTGGTGATGAAATGACAACCCCGAAACGTTAATATTGTTTATTAATGATTAAAACTAGGAAGAGTACCTTCTCACTCACAAAATCTGAATGTAGATCATTTAATTAGCTTTAGTTTTGTACCAATGAAGCAGAGGTTTTTTCTGAAATTGGTCCAGATCTGCCTCCTGTTTTGCCAAAAAATGTGGTGTCAAATCATGTATATTTGGCTCACCTACATAAAGTCATTTTTCGAAGAGGTGACAGTTGGCTTCAAACAGAAACAAGAAAGTTTATACGGACTCCACACAGTAGCAGGAAATTCAGGATTGTTTTATAAACAAGTTATGCTTTTTATTGATCAGGAAACCTATTTAAAAATTATTAAGTTTTCTGAACTCACTTTCTCTCAATATTTCGTAGTCAATTATTTAAAAATTACCCATAAAACATTGAATAAAAGCTGATCTGTTGAAAAACACATAAAAATGATATATCGGAAAGGATTCAATAAAATAAAAATTTGTACATCAGTAGAATACCTGAAATAATATGCTAAATTATATTATAACTGTATTTTCAGGAGAAAGAATATAGTCTCTACTTTATTCGTTTAATTTTTTTAAGCAAGAAGTGAGTTCATAAATCAAAGTTGAAAATAAATTTTGACTATAGAATTGAATTGGTGAAAGAATTTAATATACTGTTAAAAAAAAAAGAAGTAAATATGACTTTTTTGTAATTTGCATTGTAATTTTAAAGGTTTGAAATTTATTTTTTACATTTAACTGAATCAATGTTCATTGTCCAAAATCCATTTTTTTTAATAAAAAAAAAGTATGTATGAAAAAAAAAATATTTATAGGTGTTCGTATCCAATGATAGAACTGTCCATTCTCCTTGGTTTTAAAGTATTGTTATGAAGTCAAAAGAGAGTTGTCTTCACGGAAATCATTTTCTGACAGCTCTAGAAGGTGATGACCATTGTTCAGCTTGACAGGAGGACACGTGCAAGGGTTGTAGTCGGATCCGATCAGTCTCCATCAGTCCTGGATGACATACACCGTGGGTTATCCGATATTATCTTGGATCGGAGTACACCTATAGGTTGCGGAATCGGCCGCAGAACACCTGTTTAGGGACGCAATCGACCACAAGACCGAAGAAAAAACCAATCTAAGGGCTTGCTGAATAGAAGCCGCTCGAGAAGAAAAGCCCTTACCTACCCCCAGAGCCCCGGGGCCGCACTGTCACTTCAAGAAGTCAGAATTTTTTTCTCTGGGTCTTTCATTCATAGGAGAAACCGAGAGTCCATTGTGATATCGACATGGAGTGTCATAGATCATTCCAAGAGGCGTGTAATCATTTTTCGCGCTCCTTTTGTATATTACAAGTGTGTATTTTAAATTACCTCTCCTTCTTCGTGGTCAATGGGGACAAGTTGAGAAAACTTAATACCATACCTTATACCTGTTGTAATTTTATTATCTCTTAACTAAATACGTAATTGTTTACTCCCTCATTCTGGCTCAAATAATGATAGTTAGTCTATTTATATCTTCATATATCAGTAAGTAATCGTCATCATTATGATAATATGCTCCTGATAATACAATTTATTCATTTTGTTATGAGTTTCTGTGTGAAAAGCCTAGCTCAAAATTAAAATCGTACAAAACTAAAAGTACATCTATGGAGCAGGAATGTAACAGCAATGTCTTCATATTAAATGAAAATGAATAATCTTATTCAAAGAAATACGAGAAAGACTACAGGAATCGACAAAGACATGTTCCTTGTTCTTGAAACAAACTTCTTCAAAGTCGCTCGGAACTAGAATAAGAACCTATAGAAGTGAACATTTCACACAAAAATGAGAAATGCAATTTCTGCAAAAGTTGCGAGTCTAAGAAAGTAAAAAATATACAATGATTGCAAGGAATTGCTTTTACTAATTATAATAGGAAGGAAAAAGAAACTCATAGGAATCTATAGAAAATAATTTTTGTATCCAAAAAAAAAAAGTATTAATTAAAAGGTAAAGATGTGGCGGCCAAATGAATAGCTCAAATATCACAAACTATTTATTAGGCACCAAAAAGTTTCACATCACTTTACAGGGTTTCGTCATGGCTAAAAACAAGAAACAAAACCAAGAATATTGAAAACAGGAAAAGAGTATAAAATGACATGAAACATAAATGTAAAATATGGTTGGACTATAAAATTATGTAAAAAATTTTATAAAAATGAGTAGGGTAAATTAAAAGAAAATAAGATGAACGGAATAAAGTAAAAATGATAAATGATAAGCATCAGATTCACAGGTGAAATAACATGGAATAAAATAATAAATATAAGAAAAATAAAAACAAATACAGTTTAAAATAAAAGGATATAAATATCCTTTATAGTTAATATCCTGATCGGAATTCTCTTGTTAGATTCATTTATGTTATTTGAAATTTTTAGAAACAATTAAGTTTATTTATAATTAATATAATTTAAACTTTTATTATTTTGCCAGATTTTAAGATCATTTCACCACTGTGCGCAGCAACCTTGTTATATCGTTACTCTAATTTGAGTAATAATCTAGCAAAATGGTAATTGAAATGGAACGCTCTGGATTGTTTTTAATGGCTTACTTTAATACTGAATACGAATCTGAAGTTGTCCTTTACAATTTTTTATTCATCGATTATGAGAAATCTTAAAAAAACATTAAAATTAACGTATTTTTCGATTTTTAGCTTATAAATTGCAAAGCAATCTTGTTAGCATAAAATAATCCTATGTTAAATTTAGATGAGAAAATTGACTAGAACCGATGTTTCTATTATTTATTTTATTTTGTTTTTTTTTTGTAGAATGTGTGGTTGAATAGCTCAAATGCTAATGCGTAATAGGATGACTGATACTCAAAGTACCTGAGATAGAAAGTTCTGAGGTATTTATGATTCTTGGCTTACTTTATGGGATGATAAACAATAATCTGAATTTGTCCAATAAAATTTGTTTTGGAAAATGTGATAACTCATAAAAAACTGATAAAAATCACTATTATTACCTGCAATATCAGTTTTTAAGCAGTGATCCTATATAAGAATAAAGATAAGAAAATTTACAGCTATATACGTTATTCACATTACCAATAATTTAAAATCTCCGATCTATGAGCGTAATTGGCGGGGGGGGGGAGGGGAGCTTCCCCACTCCCAAGAAGTGAACAAAATTATTAATTTAGTAATACTACGACCATCACTCCTACACGGCGCACGACTACTACACTATCTCTACCCAACAGCTCTGAAATCACTACAACAATACCAAAACAGTACACTACAGACATTACTGGAAAGACGTAACATGATACACATTCATAATGAACTACAGTTAGAAACTGTACAACAACACATCACACGGAGACACATTAAATTCTTTGACAGTCTCCCTGCTTCCTTCAATCCAGTATTCCATTCTATCATTCTATCCCCCCTTCCTGCGAGGTGGCAGGGCAGGAAAGGTTCCAAAAACCCTATTTACATCACCTCATAACTCCATCTTCTGATGCACTCTCACCACCTCCCCCACACTTCTTTTCGACTTCTAACTGTTTTTCTTATTATTTTACCATTATCTATCGTCTTTATTAATTAATGTTTTTATTTTTACCTTATATGCGATACAACACGAAGAGGCCCCTCACCTCCGGATTTAAAATAGCTATTCACGTTATTCACATTACCAATATTTTAAAATCTCCGATATATGAGCGTATCAGTGGCAGGGGGGAGTAGCTTCCCCACTCCCAAGAAGTATGGTAAACAAAATTATTTATTTAATAAAAAAAAAAATCAAGAAAATAATTCTAATATCTAATAAAGCACAGTTCTAATTATATACAATTGTCTTTAAATTTTAGTTTCTTCTCGCCTTTTCCGTGCTGAAATATCACAACCTGAACGAACCCCGCTGGATTTGAACCTAGGTACGTCCTTGCTCAGATACGAACATGTTCTAATGGCAAATTGGATTGTAATCCGAGGGGTCGCGAAGAATAATGTCTACTCTGAAAGTAAACTCTTTATCTCCCTGTTTCATTTCTATTGTTTTTAGTTTGTTGTTATGCTCTTTTTAAGTTCTTGAATTAGTTCCTATTCGATAAATTGTGGACAACAAATGTGTATTTTTTAATTATTTAATTTGTATTTATTATGTTTTATGAAATTGTTCTCACAGAAAGTTTATTTATTTATTTTTTTATTATGTCCTATTGGAAGTTTTTATTTATTTTTTTAAAACAAACTCTTTCACTACTAAACCATCTATTTCATTGTCCATTATAAAAGTTAATATAAGTTTTTATTAGATAGAGACTAACTTTGCTCGGCCTAAAATGCTGACAGGTTCTAGGTTTTTTATTCTCAATAATTTTAATTTCCATACTGAGTTTTCTTTAATGTTCCGCAAAGAGATCTGATAGCTCGAAAAAACATCTTAGATTCATATTGATAAAATCGGTTCCAATAGGTTACAAACGTGCTCTTCCCCTTTAAGTTAATGATAATTCCTTCATCCTACTATTCCAATAACCTAAGAATAATTTTTATGTAATTAAATGATGAAGATGGTATTTATTAATTATGTTCACTATTACAGTTATATATAGAATCTCGTAACTATTACTATACGTATAATATTAATGGTTAATTATTAGTTTTTGTTTTTCAATCATCGAATTTTTCATCGCAGTATAGTTTACTTATTACCTATATACTAAATTAGTATATATATACTTTTACCTCCTTAGTCTTAAGAGCTAAGAAAAAAAAAATCATTAATATTTGTTACACTTTTTTCCACTAGGTTACAGCCTGTGTTATTTATTGTCATTAAAACTGAAGAATTATTTTAATACCTCTATTAATCTGAAGTCTGATCCCACCACAGAATTCGGCTATAAATGGAAATATTATATTTATTTTATTGTTTAAGGAAAAAAAATTATTTAAACTCATATTTTATTTATTTTTCATATCTATTTCATATTTTATCATTTTGTTTTTTTACCATTTTTATTTACATATTCTTAATGCTTGTTAATTCTTATATTT
>NW_027113304.1:585492-586770 GCF_000696795.3 Halyomorpha halys | reverse complement strand
TTTACAATATATTTATATATATTTATTCATTATACTTGTTAATTCTTATATTTAATTTTATTTGTATTTTAAATTATTCTAATATTTACTCAAATTAAATGTATCTTTAGTCAAACATTTTTCTTATGTTTATTCTTACATTTTTGTTCCATAAGATAACTGGCACTTACTATCTTTAAGTAAGATAAATGTATTTTATTTGTCTCTGTCTAATCATTTTTTTTTCTCATGGTGTAATTCTTGTTCTTATGATACAAGAAGATAGGCATCAAATCAATTAAAATTTATCATTGTTTCCTCATTCATAATAAGTCATAAGATTAATGACCCTCATTAACTGTGGTGTCAGGACAGAGAAAGCCCCAAGTGGCGAATCGTTGCTTCTTTTGTTATTATAGGTTTATGTAAACATATTGTAACAATAATAAATATGATACAACTATCGATTTATCGAGACCTACGGAAAATGGCCGATAAGAAGAGGGTCGGGAGAGATAAGGCAGATGGATGATCCCCACCAGCCCTGACCAGGGCCATGTAACGGAGGGTTGGAGGGGGTTCCTGGAGGGTGTTCCGTAGGGGATGTTTTCACCCTTAGTGTTACCATGGCTACCAAACAGGACAGGCCCAGGATTTTCAGGCCTTGGGACTCCGACGAAGACATCGCGGCGCCAAAGGTAAACACTGTGTTCTTAAATGTATTTGTTATTTTTGAGAGTTTAGTTAATTTTTATTTCCATATTTAGGTAAATAAAGTAAAAATATTAATTTCATCAAATTATTGTGAAAAATATTGGATTTTTGATATCTAATCGTTGGTACTAATCCAAAGTGGCGTTTCTGCAAATCTGATTATCTGGGTGAACTTAGTTTCCTACAAATTTGGCATTGTCATAAGAACCTAAATTAATATACGATGGATGGCATTAAATAAAAATGCATATCAAAATAAGAAATTAACTCCTTTCTTAAGCTTGCCGTCATATTCAAACACAATTCTCTCAAACATTTTAATATACAAAACTTTAGCATCGGACCAAAGAAATCTCAATGTTATTTTTAAAATTATTGATTCTTACATTTATTGATACTGGTATATATTCCAAAATCATTAAGCATATCCTTCAATCAACATTTATAGATATTCCAACTTATAAATACCTATTATCTAAATGTGAACAAGAATGTTACTATACATTATTTTACTTTTATAATTTATAAATAATTGAGTAAATAATTTTTTAAATCTAAATCTTTAAAATCATTTTTTTTATTTTT
>NW_027113304.1:577838-585418 GCF_000696795.3 Halyomorpha halys | reverse complement strand
CGATTAAGAGCATATTCGAATTCAAATATTTTATTTATGCAATACATAATATATGTTGGTTAAAAATTATCTTCTATAGAAAACAGCAATCACAAAAATATTAAATTCTGTATAACATGTTATCACATATAAGTTTAAGTAGAATATTTTATCAATTATACTTAACAAAAAAATGAAACCTTCATCGACTTTAACACACTTACGCAGTTAACATGGTTGCGTGAAAACTGCTTATATGATATAACGTAACAAATTTATTCTTTAATCAACAATTACTTGATTAAATTATTGAAGACATATGTTTATTTTAAATAAAAAGAAATATTACTAAAACAGAAACGAAAGATTTGTAAATGGAAAACACGGAAAATTCTACAGATGTCATAACTTTTTTTTTTAACGCGTCTCCACAGGTGGAAGAACTTCGAGTACCACCCCAAGATTCTTTCGAGAGTTACTGGGCGGCTTGCATCGCTGCTGAAGTTGTTGCGGCGAACACCGCTCGACCCGCGACCAAACAAAGGCCGAAGAAATTCAGGTGTCCACATTGCGACGTAGCCTTCAGCAACAACGGTCAGCTCAAAGGGCATGTCAGGATACACACAGGTAAATATGACAATAAATGTCTAGTAAATAATTTATTTTATACCACAAATATTTCAAAGAATTGAATTACGTTTAGTACTCAGAGCTATTGTTAATCTGAACTAATTAAAGCCAAGGGCGTTCGGATTAGCGAAAAATTCGGATTATCGAAAGGGAAAAAGGGTACCTTCATAAATAACAAATCAATTTAAAAACAAAAATTATAAATGTTTATACATAAAAATATTTCTGACAATAATTAATCATTATTTAGAAAATTATTTTTAACTATTTTCATATGAAATTTGGCTTTTTGAGGGGCATAACTGGACAGATGTATGTAGAGAACGATCGAACCTTCGGGTTCACTGGACCTTTATTATTATTACTATTATACATCCGATGCATTTGATAAAAGTTGTATATGTTTAATAATTTGTATATTACCTATCACATTTTCTTCAACGTCTTCTTGCAATTCATGACTTTCTAAAACATTGGAAATTATTCATCTGCTTGAAGTTTCCACTTATTTTCTTCTTCTCAGAGTACTACATACATAAAATCAATTTTTTTCTAAAGGGGTGATTAGTAGTGGTCTTGATTACAGCGTTAACTGTATCTAAGAAATAGACGTAATAATAGAAGATTGTACTATCAAATTAAAGATTATTGGGACTTTTCAATTTACATTCTTAAGTCTTTAAATTAAAATAAAAAAAGAAAGAAAGGTTAAGGTTTGGTCAATTTATTTTTTCACAGGTTAAAGTCCAAATAATCATTTATAATAAAATTATGCTTTTCAAATTAAGTAAATTTCTCAATATATCTTTTTTTATTTATGATTTTTCCATTACTTTTTACAAATACTTTTCTTAATCTTAATCCACTCCTTATCTAAAGCTAGTTTTTTTGTTACCTTCCCATGCCAGAGGCTTTCGTCTAACTCCACATTTTGTTCGAATTTTTTTAAATTCCTATTCAACGAAAATTAATCTATCAGATGTGAGGCGTTTAACATGCCCCTATCCAATTTATTCAATTCTTTAATTCTGCAATATTTGTGAGAAAGTTCTTGTTTGTTTCCATTAAGCAAGAATCCATTTCTTTTAGCCATTATTCACAGTTAGAATTTTTTTATTTTTCTAGAGTATAAGTAGTTAAGGATTCGAATATAGTTTTTACACAAACATACAAATTATTGAATCAATCCAATATAAACCAAGAAATTCATGTGGAATATAATATTTTCTACATCAATAAATTTACCTATGAAGTATAGATATGATGAAGCATATATCGACATGATGAATAGTTATGAAGTACAGTTATGTGATATTTATATATCTTCTATAGACAAAAAACTTATTAACAACTGAAGAATAAATTTTTTTTTTTTAAATCAAAAATAGAAAGGAAATGAAAGGAATTTGTACATGAGTAATAAATTCTACACATGTGTGTTTTTTATTCATAATTTAATCTTAATTAATAGTCTAGACGACATAGTGAAAACACCCTGAATAAACTTTCACAATGTCAAAATTAGAAGAAATTTAATAGGAAAAAAAGTATGTGTTTTAGAAAAAAAAATTATAAAAGTACCGAAACAACAATATTACAACAAAACAACAAAATTATGAACAATAAATAAGTTAATAATTTTGGACTATAATTTAATAATAACTGGAACCCCGTAGCTGACTGTAAAGAAATTATTAATTAATTATAAATTCGATAACAATAATATATAATTGCAAGACTCATTAATATAATATTCACTTTAACGAATTCTCTGTAACAAAATTAAAACTTAGTCGGTAGGAGTTAAATACAACGTATGGCTGGGAACGATGGAATAATTCACTCTCACTATTTTCCTCAATGCTACATGAAATAAAAGTAGGACTGCCTGTTTATTTTCAAAGCATTCAAATTTACAAATGCAGTTAAGATGGGACGTTTAAATATGTGGAAATATACGTTATTTAGATACACATAGCATGAAAATATTTAAATACAATGGCGATGAAATTTGAACGACACTACAACGGCCATTCCTTGGAATAAGCTCGCTAGTTCATCTTCTTTTCAAAACGTAAAAAGGATTAAGTAGAGAATCAAGGTTGCTCACTCGAATAATTGTGATGTTACAGATTCTCTTAAGAAAGAAGAATATGATAGATGGGATATGGGAAAATCTTGATCTTTTTGTGGATTCCTGATCAACTGTCCAGAAAGCATTGAGCATGTATGGGATTTCGTAATTGATTTGAAATTCTAAGAGTTGGTTTAGGAAATTTGAAGTTCAGGTAATCAGAATCCGCGAAAATCTTATCTCCTTTCTCTTGTATTAGGATTCTATGTCTATGTATTTCTAGATAAAGGATATTTCTCATAAAAAGCTTCTTTTTTTTTTTTTTTTACTTGAATTCAAAATTTCTTAACTATACCTTTACATTTTGAATAAAGTAGTGAAACACCAGTACGGTTGTTTGGAATCTCCACGGTAGGAAATAATTTTTAATGCTATCAATTTGTACTATTTTTTTTTTTTTTAGGAGAAAGACCGTTCCGTTGCGAAGCCGAAGGATGCGGCAAAAGCTTCACCCGAAACGAAGAGCTGACTCGGCACAAACGAATCCATTCTGGACTTCGACCATTCCCTTGCGAATCCTGCGGGAAAACCTTCGGGAGGAAAGACCACCTGAAGAAGCACGCCAGAACTCACCTCCCTCAGACAGCTTATTTTATCCCACCACCTCTTATCGTCTATCCTTATCTCTATGGTTATTGAAAGCCTTACAGTCTTCTGGAAGGATGCGGGAAAATGTAAACTGGAAAATGGTCTAACTTCAGTGCCTGAAGAAAGTAGTGTATAAAGTAGAAACATTAGACTTGTGTAACACCGTATGTGCCGCATAAATAAGTGCCGAAAATACAAATCTAAAAAACACGAGTTTATTATTATTTATAGTTATTTTGTAGTTATATATTATTTAATCAAAAATGGATCATTTAATTTCTAAAAATAATTAGGTACTCAGTAATTTAACTGTAAAGAGTGATACTTATTTCTTAATGACTGTAACAATTCTAAAGTAATTTTAGGAACCTGTGATATTGACTATTTGAATTGAATTATTAGGACAACATTGTGATATGAGATGACTTAGTATTTATAATTGTTTAATCTTTTCTTAAAGTATTTTCATAGTCTGTTTCGTGGTTATGTAATTTTTATATCTAACTTTTATAATATTTTTTGTAAATACTTACATGTTGATAAGGTTTAATAAACTGTATTCAATTAATTGTACTATTCAATTATCCTTTAAGGTCCACGATGCCTCTAAATCAGATGAGTAATTTATATTTGAAAGAAATTAATTATATTAAAATTCATAGCAGTAATGACATGAAAGGAACCCCACCCTTTCGCTCAGATGAATGTGGAGGGGGTTGAAGGGAACAAAGGAAGCTTCAAGATGGCGGCTGGTTACATGAGTCATTGTGGTTGGCTGTATTGAATGGGCTATAGGGAAAAAGGACACCCCTCATTTTAAATTAACAATATTATACATATATGTATGTAACTTGTATTGAAATTAAAAATACTGATTATTTTTTTAAATAACAAAAGATTCTTTTCAAAATTCTTAATTTAGAAATAAATAAACCTGAGTCATATTAAAACTATCTGAGCTAAATTAATTAGTGAACCAAGAGCCGTATAGATTAACAGTATAAATAAAAATAATTTAGTTACGTTATTTTTGTTACGATGCTTTCTGATTTTTTTTTTCTGGGTTAGTTAGCAGCCTTTTCATTTTTATTTTTATTAAAGTAAAATTAATATTATATTCTTCACTTTGACGTTTCGGATCGTCAGTCCAGTTTATTTTTATTTCTATCCAATTGTTTTACATAATTGCTGATTGAAGCTTTTATCTTGAAATCAATGAAAATCTATTATTATAAAAGTTTAAAAAAAAGGTCCAATTAGAAATTGTGTACAAAAAATAATTTAAAATGTTACCTTCAAACAAATAGTTCGAGAATTTTGATGTTAACAACACGTGATCAAACTAAGATGATAAAAGAGTAAAACCTCAAAATAGACGGACGATCTAAAATGTCGAAAAATATATTGTTAGTGTAAAATTAATAAAAAATGAAACATTTGAAGTATAAAGGCTACTAACTATTCCAGAAACAAGAGTGGAACATCTGCAATTTTTAATTTCTTTGGGTTTTATCTGAACGAGGTTTTCTATTCTCTTTTTAATGTTAAAAAGAATATTCGCCACCTAGCTGTGACGTAGGTCATTAAAATACAAAATAATTACTGATTTCTTATCGAAATCAGAAATTATCTATTGCCTCAAACCTGCAACCATTATTCAAACAATTTTCTTAAAAAATTGCCTCTAAACCTCAATCATATCACTACTATCGCTTTTCACCGATCATATATAGAAGAATACTCTTGCGAGCATAGGTTAGCTTCATGTTTTCTTATATATTATGTTTTTTTTATATATTATGTATTTTTTTTTGTGTATTTTATACACATATATGTATATATTTTTTCATTTATATAATTGAACACTAAATGTAATACATGAATAAAATATTGGTTTTACGCCTTAATTTCTGAATAAACAACAATAGATCAACTTCCATATTTTTGTATGTTACATGAAAAAGGATAGGAAAGGAAATGATATATTTTCTAACCAGCAAATATTGTTCATTTGAGGTCCCATAAAGTGATTAAAAACGAAAATTAAACATATTACAGAAAAGTTTATTTTTATTTATTATGTTAACTTTTTTCTCATAGAAACAATATTCTTAAATAATTATCCGCTTATCTCTTAATGCTTACGTGAGATATCCAAGGCAATATCTCATTGATATACATATATCATGTAATATATATGCATGTATTAACCAAATATAATATATAAAGGAGGTTACGAAAAATCATAATGTTTGCACTTTTAAACCGTTGTCACATAATGATCACTTGATGGTTTTTATTTTCTGTTCAAGAATCTTGAACAAGGGAATTGAATAAAAAAGTTGTACGACTTCTTATATTGAATAAATTATTTTTTAATTAAGCTGATATTGTGAATTTGCATTTCAAGTAAAATGACAATACTGACGCTTTATAAACACTAAAGGCAATAAATTTAATCTCCAAAATATAAAAATAAATAAATGACTACTAAATTGGAGTAAAGTCGTTCAATGATCTAATACATAATTTAAAAACAGAAATTAATAATTAATAAAATTACCTCACAGAATACCTTTCGAATAAAAAATAAATGAGTAAATAAAAATAATTTAATTTTTAGTACTATAAACAGTGTCCCCGGAAAGTGTATGTATATTATCAAAATGTATCAAACATTAACAAGTATATATCAGACTTTAAATGTATCATTAGTGTTCATCAAAGTATGTAAAAACATTTACATAGTTAAGTGCTGATTAGATTGTACCTAGTAAAGAATATGAGAGCGATCAGAGTTGAAACATAGTGGGTAGGTTCAAATCTGGCCGCTGGAGTTAAACTTATTCGAGGGATGAAGTGTCCTGTAAAACAACATAAAATATAACTCTAATTTAAGAGTTTCACAATAAACTGTAAAAAGTATTAAAGGAAACGAATCGAAGATATAATTTTAGGTCTCAATAATGCTTTTTATCAATTGAAAAGGAGTACTACAGAAAGTTAGTTGTAGACTTTTTTCCATTAAAAATAAAATTAATTTTATTAAACTTAATGACAAACAATATTATTGTTATGACCATTTACCGAACCCACTAAATTACTTACACCCGTACGTGTAAGTAATTACACGTAATAATACGTAAATTATGAGACAAAAAGCAATAAATTCATGTTGTGCCATAAAAACACTTTAATGTTTATTTTAATTATTGTTAACGTTAGCTAATATTAGAACTTGTTTATTGGCATCTAAATTGATAATACCAAAAATGATCGAGTCTTCCTAATGGAATAAGAAAAAGGTTGATTTAAATATTTTTGTTTCGTCTAATGTTCGATGCACTGTCCGTCATCTGTAGTCGCCATTGCTTATTTTATTTTAATTTATTTAATTTAAAAAATAAATGTATTAATTGTTTTCAGCAAATAAGTGATAATAATATTAAAGTGTCTATTTCATATTTATTTCTCATACCGTGCAATTATTTTTCATGCCTTAGAAAATGGTCTCATATTAAATTTCTTTTATAAATTAATACTTAAAGAGATGAAATAAGTAACAACATGAAAGTGGTACAAAATATAAATGACGTAAATATGAGGCACAACAATATAAAAATACATACAATTTAAAATTATTTACTCAGTAACAAACAAAGTCTTATGAGATTTTTGCTAAGAGTACTGTATATATTTTTTTTTTGTATTTATTAATTAAAACTATGGTGATGATACTGCTATTTCGGAAACATTCTCGTGTTTTTTATGCATAATAAAATGTCAGAAATGAGATGATTAATGAAATTATACAGTATTCTGAATAATTAATCATGAAAATAACTAAGCAATAATATTTTTTTATCTTGAAAAAACATAAACAATAGACAAAGCAGATAAAAGCAAAACAAGAAAAATTATAGAAGTAATAAATATTTTTAAAAAGCATAAAACAAGCAGTTAACTATAAAACAGACATGGAAAGGGTGGCCACACATTATACAGATATAATTGGTAAAATAGATTTCTTAAATACCAATTAACAATATTACAAATAACAAAAGAAGAAATAATAAATAAGTAAACAGTAACAAATACCAAACAAGCGAGAGGGGTACATAGGTCAGTATATGGGAGCAATGAAATGGTCTACTTTTACAATGATTATTACCGTTTTATTAACTATAAAAAATGTTGAGTGATATATGTAGAGACATTTATTGATTGTAAATATGTTTTAGTTACAGTT